>NC_056730.1:510368210-510535710 GCF_019279795.1 Protopterus annectens | reverse complement strand
CCTGTATCCACCTGGTGATGCCCCAGGTGGGAGCACCCTGGTTTCCTAGTGAACATGTCCCCAAATTCCTGCAACACTGCTCGGATTTCTCGAATCTGGGTAGGAAATAGCTGCTGGGACATTGATACCCCTTCCACTGAGGTGTCAGCCCGAGCCTCACTGAGGAAATCAGTCCCCAGATGTCCCTCAGACTCCTCCTGCAATCCACTGCAAATGCTCAGCACCTCCCTATCATGGTAAGGTTTCATCATGTTAACATGGTACAATTTATGCCCCTGCCTTCTGCCTAGCAGTTCCACCATGTAATTAACATCACTTACCTTTCTTACTAACTTGTAGGGTCCATCCCAAGCTGCTTGCAGCTTGTTGTGTCTGTCATGAATGAGAACCATTACCTGCTGCCCCACAGCATACTCTCTAGCTCGAGCATTCTTGTCATGCCACATCTTTTTCTGTTGTTGGGCTTCTGCCAGGTTCTCCTGGACCAAGCCCATGAGTTCCCTGAGCCTTGTCCTGAGGTTCAGGATGTATGCCACAACAGACTCCTTGTGAGACTCACACTCACCTTCCCACTCATCTCAAATCACTCTCAGGACCCATTTGTTAGAGATTATCTGTTGGGAAAGACAGAAATGCAGACAGATTTGAGGGAAGATTTAAAAGATTGCCAGGGTGGGAAGGAGTGGACACAATTTGTAAGTCATTCAAACTTGTTTATGAGAGGTTCCTTCCTTCTTTTTGGTGACTTTATGCCATTTATTTATTTATTTTTTGAATGTTTGCTTGCCCAAAGTTTACCGAGTCTGTATAATATATATATATATATATATATATATATATATATATATATATATATATATATATATATATATATATATATGGATACTGAGTTAGGAGTAGAACCTTTAACAAAGTTGGATAAGGAAGGATGAAAATTTTGAGTTAACCCTTGAATCAGTTTCCTTCACTTTTTCAAGACCTTAGCAAAAGGGATAACTCAAAATGTCAGCTTTAACATCCTCAGGCAAATTTTGGGAATATAACCATGCAACGCTTCTCATAACAGATCCATTTGCTGCTTATCTGGCATAGGTATCAACTGAGTAATAAACACAATTCAAAGAATATTGGTTACTTGAGATAGAGAAGTGATGAGTATCTAGAGAAGATTCACCCGCAGAAGAAGGAAAACTCGCAATCATGATTCTCATGTTCTCAAAAGCTGCAAGCAAAAACATTAATGTGGTATCTTGATAATTAAGACTCCTAAAAATAAGGGTGGCAGATAAATACACTCTTGCAAATCTATTAAAAGCTTCCACAACCTTGTCAAAGGGGTAGGGATTAGCATTTACTAAATGTTTAGCTGCAGAAGTATTTGACAATGAAATCACTGCAGGGTCACATCTGGGATTAGAAAATAAGAATTTTTTAAGACTGAAGAACTTTATACAATCTATCAGCCTTCTTATGGGCTACAGGTTGGCTGTCAAGCATGTTGGATGTTGGAAAAAAACATCCTCCAAGGCTGGAAGAAAAGGAAGATCTGGAGTAGGCTGCGGAAATTCTAGATGTAATAAAACATAACATTTTTTCAAAGAATCTGTAATATCATGGGTTCAGAAAAAGAAAATTCTTCCAGGTGACAGTCAGAGGAAATAGTCTTCTCAGAATCAGAATCCTTTTCCTGGGAAGAAAAAAAAACAGAAGCTTTCCCCTCAAAACCAGTTCCATGTTGATGACATTGGATCTTCATAAAGTGAACAATTCCTTTTTCGCCTTGCAGTAAATCCAGAATGAGAAGGCTTAGGAGCCCGAACTAAGCCCAGTGCTAATCCCAATAAATCTTTCCTGTCTAAAGTAACAGAGACAGGAGAAGATAAATGTTTAATTGTATGCTTCTTTCTGATAAGGCTCTCCATAGAATCAGACCATCTCTTGTGAGGGACATTACCCCGGGCATCATGCATTCATATTCTGACTGGGTAGAAAAGCATTCCTTGCTCCATCATCCAAGACTGAAAAGAGTGATTCTCCCATCCCACCAAAAGTCCCTT
The DNA here is from genome assembly GCF_019279795.1 of Protopterus annectens. Taxonomy (NCBI): domain Eukaryota; kingdom Metazoa; phylum Chordata; order Ceratodontiformes; family Protopteridae; genus Protopterus; species Protopterus annectens. The sequence goes on along the minus strand of NC_056730.1, from coordinate 510,533,653 downwards.
CCAACAGTTTCAGAGGATGCGTATAATCCCTGCCCATGGTGGTTGAAGGAACTACACTACAGTAAATGAAGGAAAAGGATGAGTGGTCTGAGGAACCAAAAATGCACCGATCTGTGGCTGAGGCAAAGTAGTAGCCTGCTAAAGAGGCAAACCTTGTCTGGAAACTTTCTTCTTTTGTGGCCGGAGGAAGAAAGAACCAAGGAACCAGTAAGTTGTTTCATGGTAAAGCTGACCAAGAAGCCTGAAACCTGGGTAAAGAATGACAGCAGCAGTTGTATCAAAAAAGTACTGTTTTTACATTAAATACAATGTTCTCAAGCACAATATACACTTGCCCCAGCCCCTAAAAACAAATTTAAAAATGTTATCAATAAAAGTCTGAGTAAGTATTAGAAAAAAACAAAGTTTGCACTAAAAATAATAAAAGAAAGCAGACTTGTGGAAGTAAACTTACCATAGCAGTAGATGTTCGAATGATCACAGCAGTAAGTCTTAGTTATATTTATTTGTTTGTCTTTCTTGACCAAAAAAGTCTGACTGGGAGAGCCCATTTTCAGTGTAGGCCCAGAGAGAAAGCTTCAGCACAGTACATTTATATTAACTTGTTAATTTCAGACAGTTTTCAGAAAAAAAACAACAGTTAACATTTCTCATGAAGCAACAAACATAATTATAGGTTCATAGGTAGGTAGGTACTAGGCTATCTGCCCGAGGGCATTTATAAGCCTAGCCAGAGTGTGTCGGCTTTTGCCACCCCATTGATTAATTAACTGATCCTCTGTCAAGCAGAGCCAATGAAGTGATCCCAGGGGTGTATTTTCTGTTACCCATCCACTCGTCAAGGTTTCTCTTGAAGAGTGTTAGTGAGGGGCTCTGCCTGATGTAATTTGGAATTTTGTTCCAAAGCATGGGGAGTCTCTGTGACAGGAATCTATCCCTCCAGCATGTTCTATTTATTGTTGTGGTGAGGTTTAGCTCACTAGAGTGCGTGGCTCGCAGTGACTTGGATTTCTTTAGGTGGATCATGTCCATCAATTCTGAGGTGGACATGGCTTTGTAAGTCAGGCAGAGATCACCTCTGAGTAAGCAATATGCCACTGAGTACAGACAGAGTTTTTTCAGTCAGGCTGCATAGGACATGACAGGTGTATGCAGTAAAGTATTTACAACAACAGTTATAAGTCTATACATTTGTAAAATCTTGTAGAAGTAAATGGATTGTTACTGCAGAAGGGAAACATTGTAAAGAAGTTTACAGTTCATACATTTCAGTAAAGAAAGGTTTGCAAGGATTTCAAAATACATAATGAAGTAAGTTATAAAATTAACACTCATACTGGGCGACTTCAACTACCCCTCCATTAACTGGGAAAACTACTCATGTACCAATACACTTGCCCAATGCTTTCTGGAAGTCATTAATTCCAATGCCCTGGACCAGCTCGTTCTTACCCCCATTAGAAGTAGCAACATCCTTGACCTGGTTATTACTAACATGGGCAGCCATTGCTCTACACCAATAGTCAACTCCTCCCTGGTTAGAGCCGACCACAAACCACAAACTAATCACCTTGGAAATCCACATCCCACCATGAAAAACTTCTCCAAAGCTAAATTTGGGCTCCTAAAAACAGAGGTGGCTATCTTCACGGCACCCATGCAAATGGAGAATAGTTGCATGACTGTCGAATCATACACCAATGCAATGCACGAACACATACACAAATGCATGGATCTCGCCATACCCAATAGAACCAAGATGCTCCCTCAAAAAAAAGGAAGCCAATCTGGTGGTCCCCTGCCATAAACAAACTCTACAACAGTAGGAGGAAACTGATGCGGAATAAGGTGAAGTCCCAAGACTGGAAAAACTCCATTATCAGCCTCAACAAAAGGTTGAGATCCCTCATCAAATCCTCTAAAGCTAGCTATGAAAACAGAATTGAAGCAGATAGTAAAGACAACCATAAGGCCTTCTATAGTTATGTAAAGAATTTCCACATCAATACCCAGATTTGCTCTGAGCTACTGCACAATGGTACCTCCTATACCTAGCCAACAGATATTGCCAATATATGGGCCAACATATTCAGTGCGAACTTCACCCCCCCCCCAAAAGGACCAATCACAATACCAGTAGATTGCCAGGCACCCAGTATTACTGCTGCACAGGTTAAAACAGCACTGTCCAAGGCCAAGAATACAGCTTCTATGGGACCTGACAATATCCCCGGCTGTGTTCTACATGAACTACAGAATGAATTGGCACCTCACCTGTGTGCCCTGTTCAATCACAGCCTCACCAGGCTTTATCCCTACCAAATGCCACATTGCTACAGTCATCCCTCTCCATAAGGGAGGTGCGACTACAGACCCCAGGAACTATCGCCCCATTAGCCTGACGAGTCTGATATGCAAAGCTATGGAACTCATCATCATCATGGACCTAATAAACAAGGATAAAGGGAATCTCCAAACTCTGGATCCTACACAGTTTGGTTTTGTGATGGGTAGATCATGCCTGCTCAACTTGATTGACTTCTTTGAGTCAGTCACCAGAGCTGTGGATGAAGGCAAGGTGGTTCATACAGCCTACCTTGATCTGGCAAAGGCCTTTGCTACCATTCGCCACTTAGGAATCATAGAAAATCTCACTAAGCTAAGCATCAACCCCTATATCACTAGGTGGGTTGCAAACTGGCTCACAGATAGAACCCACAGTGTGAAAGTAGCTGACTCCAAGTCAAACTGTCAACCAGTCACGAGTGGAGTCCCACAGGGTTCGGTCCTGGGTCCCCTCCTGTTTGGTATCTACTTTTTTGAAGTCCAGGCCAACACGAAGGGACTCTGGCTAACAAAGTTTGCAGATGATTGCAAGTTGGGAGCTATTATTAACTCCCCAAGTGATGTTAACATCCTACAGAAAGGCCTCAATAAGACCAACGACTGGTGCCAGAACCATGGCCTTAAACTCAATGCCAAAAAATGTGTTGCTATCCCCCTTAGGAAAAACCCAGTTTCCTTGAATTACCACATCGATGGTAGTCCACTGAACACAGAAGGCGTTATAAGAGATCTAGGAACACAGGTTGACCGCAACCTCTCTTTTGACCACCACATTGCCACTGTGGTCAGAAAGTCCTTCTATGTGACACATCTCATTACTAAGGGTTTTGCATCCAGGAAGAAAGAGGTCATTGTCTCCCTCTACTCTTCCCTCATTAGGCCAATCATCGAGTACAATGCCCCATTTGACATGTACCTCACTAGACATCTGCAACAACTGGAGAGGCCACAAAGTGCCTCACAAAGGGGATCCTAGGCCTTAAAAATTTGTCCTATATGGACAGACTCAAAAGACTTCAACTATTCTCAATCTCATATTGCCTACTTATTGGTGATATCTGCTTGACTTACAAAGCCATGTCTGACCCAGCACTGTTAGAAATGCTACATCTAAAGAAATCCCAATCCCTCCGCACCACACGCTCCAGAGACCTCAACCTCATTACCACAATCAACAGAATATATTGGAGGGACAGGTTCATAACCCAGAGACTGCCCATGGTATGGAATAGACTTCCCATACATATTAAGGAGAGTACCTCACTGGCCCTCTTCTAGAGGAATCTTGAGGAGTGGATGGAAAAAAGAAAATTCACACCGGGGATCACTCCAGTGGCTCTGCTTGACAGAGGCACTAGGAACTAAGGTAATCCTATGGGTTAGGCTTGTAAAGGTTCCAGGGCCATTAGCCTAGTACAAACCTATAAACGTAGTAAGGAAGATTTAGTATCGTACAGGTTTGTAAAGAGTTTAAAAGATATAATGAAGTTATAAAATGATGCAGGAGGGGATGGACAATATTAGTATTGTACAGGAGGATAGTGGGAATAGCATATGACTGAAAGAGCAATCAGAGCATGGTATATGATTGGTTCTGTTTAGACTGCCTTTTTCAAATTGGTGTATGTAGAAGCTTTATAACTTAGGTATACAGGAGACGCATGACAGGGTTAGAGAAGTGGATAGGGGTGGTTAGAAAAATAGCAAGATGAGAAGTGTTGTTTAAGGTGGAGGTGTGAAAAGGGATGTGTTAATTCAAGTGCAGGAGAGAAGGTTGTCATGGGTGCAATGATTCAAGCAGAGGAGGGCAAAAAGTGACAGGGCATATATCACTCAGTAAAAACAGAAGCTTTGATAACCACCACGGTCTTCCAATGAAAACTGTTAAAACCTCTTTGATGAATGCAGTCTAAAACCATAGACAAAAGATGAACACACAGAAAATCCAATAAGCACTTTCGGCTAGACAAGCCTTCTTCAGATCGTTGATGGATACCATTACTGTTCTCTCTAAGAAATGGTAAACAACCAATCACAACATACATTCAAATGAGATGAAAGTTCTTGGCCAATTACGGCATTTTTCCTGGTTCAGTCTAAACCAATAATAACTCTTTAAATTGCTTTGTTCTATTGGAGCATGCAAGTCACGCTTGCCTATCCTCATTTACCATCTCTTAAAGTGGCTTCAATCATATTACTTATCTGCCACATTAAATAGTAAGTATCCTAGAGGCAGAAAGACTTCAGGGCGATGGTCTAGTAATTCATAGTTCATAACAAAATAGAGCTCTTCATAGAATCGTGGGTTAATCATAAAATGCAATAAAGTTTCTCAATTCTTAAGTGTGTTCTCTAATTTTAGACAAGCTCCTATTATCACACGCAATAGCGTGACTGTCGGCAAAGCGTTCTCACTTGGTAATCAAAATGCACAAAGCTGAAAGGTTTTCCGGTCAGTGCAAAGTCACTGATCGGAAATGGTAACCATTGATGAATTAATATAGCTGACTCTTAAGCCATTGAGATCGCTCTTTCCTCTCGCTGTCTAACTACTATTTAGTGAGAGCCATTGATAAACAGTTGCCAATGGCAACATCTGCAGATATCCTTCCTGCTTTCAGCCTATTGGATATGGTATTTCTATACGGCAACAAATAGCAACTAGTACAATTGCTCTTCTTCCATTGGGCTAAGAAGTAGATTGAAAACCAATAACCCATCCTATGAAATTTACATATGATTCAACCAATTGGATATGGTAGTTCTGAGCTGCAACCAATAATGAATAATAGAAAGGTTCTTATTCCATTAGGCTAAACATGTGGATGAGAGACCAAAGTCCCAACTTATAAAAAATATGTGCGATTCAGTCAAGGATGTTCTTTTTTTCATGTTCTTTATTAAAATAGTAGTGAAAGTCAACAATTCATTCTGACTTAATTCCACGTAACAACTTAACTTTACTAAAGAACGAAATATAAATAGTGTTCAAGAATGATGTTAGGCATTGCCGCCTACGCTGGAGTTTGTTGCAGATTCAATAATAAGTAAACATTTGGGTAGCCGAGTGCACCATTAGACATAGGTAGGGTTGCCACCTTTTCAAATGCCCAAAGTGGGACATTTTTGGTACAAACGTCTGATTTTGCAGGGCAAAACATACCTACGACCAGTACAAACGACAGAACTTCACTTTTTTGCCTAAATAAAAGCTTATTCTTTAATAATTTTAGTTGCTTATTCTATTTCTTGTAACATTTAGGTGTTTCAGATACAAAATAACTGTTTTATGCAATTATTACATAAAATGTAGGAAATAATTTTGTCCTAAAATCTCAGGACATTTGCAATTTTTACAATTTTTTTGCAGGACACAACTGCCTAAATAGGGACTGTCCCTCGCAAAGTGGGATAGGTGGTAACCCTAGACATAGGGAGCAGATTTAGTTATAATTAATACTGCCTCCCCCTAAGGGACATGAGAAATATAGGGGTAACTCTGATTACTATTACCAAAAATAGTAGTCAATGCTCGCCTTACGTTGACCAATAAGAATAAAGGTTTTCTTGGTAAATATCCAATAGAAATAGATGAAATAACTCTTCCTCCATAAGATAACCGTAGATAATAGTTCTTCTTACTTTAAATAGTTATAGATGCTGGCTACTACCGTCATTGCTTTAAGCGAGCGAGTCACATTTAAGCAGATGCAGACAATCATTTGCATATAGGCTATCATAACATTCTAGATACTCCTTTTTTCTTTATTCTACTAGAGTAAATATCTTTTCAAATATTGAAGTGTAATGTTTGCTGAAGCTGCTGTTAAAGCTTCAATAGTGACCATTTAAAGATCAATGAAAAATAAACTGGACTCATGGCCACTAGATACTAATTGATTAATTTTTCGAATGAAATGCAAATATTGGATTTAATGCGAAAAAAATAATCAATTAGTATCTAGTGGCCATGAGTCCAGTTTAATTATTTTTCATTGGTCTTTAAATGGTCACTTTTGAAGCTTTAACAGCAGCTTCAGAAAACATTACACTTTCATATTCAAAAAGACATTTACTCTAGTAGAATAAAGAAAAAAGGAGTATCTAGAATGTTATGATAGCCTATATGCAAATGATTGTCTGCATCTGCTTAAATGTGACTCGCTCGCTTAAAGCAATGACAGTAGTAGCCAGCATCTATAACTATTTAAAGTAAGAGGAACTATTATCTACGGTTATCTTATGGAGGAAGAGTTATTTCATCTATTTCTATTGGATATTTACCAAGAAAACCTTTATTTCTATTGGTCAGCGTAAGGCAAGCATTGACTACTATTTTTGGTAATAGTAATCAGAGTTACCCCTATATTTCTCATGTCCCTTAGGGGGAGGCAGTATTAATTATAACTAAATCTGCTCCCTATGTTTAATGGTGCACTCGGCTACCACATGTTTACTTATTATTGAATCTGCAACAAACTCCAGTGTAGGCGGCAATGCCTAACTTCATTCTTGAACACTATTTATATTTCGTTCTTTAGTAAAGTTAAGTTGTTACGTAGAATTAAGTCAGAATGAATTGCTGACTTCCACTACTATTTTAATAAAGAACATGGAAAGAAGAACATCCTTGGCTGAATCGCACATTAGTTTTTATAAGGCGGGACTTTAGCCTCTTCCACATATTTAGCCTAATGGAATAAGAACCTTTCTATTATTCCTTATTGGTTACAGCTCAGAACTACCATATCCAATTGGTTGAATCATATGTAAATTTCATAGGATGGGCTATTGGTTGTCCATCTACTTCTTAGCCCAATGGAAGAAGAGCAATTGTACTAGTTGCTATTTGTTGCAGTATAGAAATACCATATCCAATAGGCTGAAAGCAGGAAGGATATCTGCAAATATTGCCACTGGCAACTGTTTATCAATGGCTCTCACTAAATAGTAATTAGACAGTGAAAGGAAAGAGTGATCTCAATGGCTTAAGAGTTAGCTATATTAATTCATCAATGGTTACCATTTACGATCAGGGACTTTGCACTGACCAGAAAACCTTTCAGCGTTGTGCATTTTGATTGCCAAGTGAGAACGCTTTGCCGACAGTCACGCTATTGCATGTGGTAATGGGAGCTTGTCTAAAACACACTTAAGGACTGAGAAATTTTATTGTATTTTATGATGAAACTACAATTCTATGAAGAGCTCTATTTTGTTATGAACTATGAATTACTAGACCGTCGCCCTGAAGTCTTTCTGCCTCTAGGATATTTACTAGTTAATGTGGCAGATAAGTAATATGATTGGAGCCACTTTAGGAGATGGTAAATGAGGATAGGCGAGTGTGACTTGCATGCTCCAATAGAACAAAGCAACTTAAAGAGTTATTATTGGTTTAGACTGAACCAGGAAAAATGTCGTAATTGGCCAAGAACTTTCATCTCATTTTAATGTATGTTGTGATTGGTTGTTTACCATTTATTAGAGAGAACAGTAATGGTATCCATCAACGATCTAAAGAAGGCTTGTCTAGCCGAAAGTACTTATCGGATTTTCTATGTGTTCATCTTATGTCTATGGTTTTAGAGTGCATTCATTAAAGAGGTTTTAACATTTTTTATTGGAAGAACGTGGTGGTTATCGAAGCTTCTGTTTTTTACTGTGGTTTTGCTTCCTTCGATACCTTCAGCAGTGCAGCTCAGGTTTTTATTGGGCATATATCACTCTGTCAAATGGCTATTCAACAAATAGCTATTCATTGAACACCTATTAATTGAAGCCGCTCTCCATCAAACGGCGAATTTTAAGTAGGGAAAACAAGCGATTGGCCAACCAAGCAACCGCAAAAAAAAAAAAAAAAAAAAAAAAAATTAAACCTGCCAAGGTGGGGGGCTAAGCCCCACACACTCTCCATAACTAAATATACCAACTCCGAGATTGCACTGCAGTGGGGAAAAGAGTAAATTCCAAACGGTGGCCAATTGCTGGTTTGCCCTAGTTAAAATTCGCCATTTGATGAAGAGTGGCTTTGATAAATAGGTGTTCGACTATTTACTGAATAGCCATTTGACAAAATAATATAGACCCAAAGTGATAATGCAATAAGAAATGTGTGCTTTCACTAGCGGTCTTAACCCGATGATGAACATGACCATGATCAATACTGGGTAAGGTATTGTTTGAGATGGATTATATAGCTTGAGAGTTTGTTAGTCTTTTTTACTTGTGTAGAGATGATATTCCAGAGTTCGGAAATGTAGCAGAAGTATAGTGAATTCCCTGATTAATTATTTGCTTTAGTAGTGCTCAGTAGAAATTTATCACCGGAAATGAGGTCCCTAGAGGGAGTGTAGGGCAATAATATGTTTTTTATTGCAGGGCATTATTCAGGAAAATATATTAGTTTTTATGCCATAACTAGCTGAGAGTTATGTTATTTAAAAGTTATGTCTTACCATAACCTGGCATCTGTGTTGTCTACCTTCAGTCATCCTCAAGATAGGGTCTCGGATCTGACCCTCAGATCCGTAATGGCCACTTTCCACAGACTTGGATCTGACTCTCAAGCTCCGTCCTCATACCCACAATACCCTTTATCCACCCAACTGCTTTAGATCAAGTTTGCCAAATCCAGTAATGCCATACTCAAGACACAAAAGACTGGCAGAATAGGCTCAGATACAGCAGGGGATGATAGGATAGGAAAGTGAGGATGAATGAAGGAAGACAACACAGATGCCAAGTTATGGTATGACATAAATTTTTAATCTGATGTTGTCTCCTTCACTCACCCAGATACAAGAACCTTGGGTGGCCCTCATGGAAGGACATGCCAGAGTACCATCAAGCCAAATGAAGCCATGCTCCTGGAAATAACATCCAATTTGTAATGTGACACAAAGGTGTGGCTATTAGACCACGTAGCTGTCACACAAATGTCATCAGTAGAGGTTCTGGCATAGAAAGCTGAGGACATAGCCATGGCCCTAGTAAAATGTGCCCTAGGGGGTTTAGGTAACTGCAACCCTCTGGAAGAATAAATGAAGGAGATGCATTCTGAGATCCATTTTGCTAGGGTAACTTTCAATATTGCTTGACCAAGTCTTTTCAAAGAAAAGGCTATAAAAAGCTGATCAGACTTTCTCTATTGCTCAGTCCTGTGTAAATAGAAACTGAGCTGTCTAGGAACATCTAAAAGATGAAGAACATATTCCCCTTTGTTTGAAAAGTTGGGAAAGAACACTGGAAGTTGAATGGGCTGATTGATATTAATTTTTGTAGCCACTTTAGGCATAAAGGATGGATTAGTGAGTAAGGACACTCTACCATTGCAGAATAAAATGTAAGGAGGTTTAGAAGATAGAGCTTGAAGCCTAAAACATCCTCTTGGCAGAATTGATGGCAACCAAGAGAGATGTTTTCCAGAGATGAAACATCATGTTGCAAGTAGCCGCAGGTTCAAAGGGGCCTCGTGTCAATGCCTGCAGCACCAGCATAAGGTCCCAAGCAGGAGAAGGATCCCTAATGGAGGCCTCAATAAGAAAACACCCTTCATGAAAGACTTACATAATCTGAATGTGAATAAGGAATGTGTCTGACTAGCCGTGTGAAAATTAGTAATGGCAGCTAACTGTAACTTAATAGTGGAAAAGCTAGCACCCTCATTGAAAAGGGTAGAGAGAAACAGTAACATGTCCGACACAGGTGCTGAGAATAGATTAATGTTCCTGTTGGTAGCCCAAACAATAAATCTCTTCCATTTGCTATTGTAAACCCTCTAAGTGGAAGCCTTTTGTGATGCTATAAGAATCTTTCAGAATGGGGACTGAAGCCTGGACTGTCTAATCAAGGTTGAAATTGGAGAAACCAAGTGGTCAGTTTCAGGGTTTGAAGATTTGGGTGTTGAATCCCTGACAGGTGAGAGAGGAGGTTCTCAGTGGGTTCCAGTATCCAGGGAGGATACTTTAGGTTAGACCATAGGAAGGGGAACTACACTTGGAGAGGCCAGAAGGGGGTAATGAGGATGACTGAACTTTTCAATTTGCTTGCCTTCTGAAGAAATTTGGGGATGAGTGGAAGAAGAGAGTAAGCATACAGGATACCCAGGGGGCAATTGTGGACTAGAGCATCACTCGAGGACTCTCCTGGAGGAGGGATCAGTGCAAAAAACTTGCTGCATTTGTTGTTGAGGGGAGAGGCAAAGAGGTCACAGCAAGGTTGAACCCAACTGCTGAAGATCATGTTCACCTCTGATTGGTTGAGGGACTACTCATGTGGAATCAGAAGCAACCTGCTGAGCCTGTCTGCCAGATCATTAGTTTTCCTGGAATGTGCATTGCAATTAGAAAGCGGTCTGAAGAGATCGGCCACTACCATACCCTCATGGCCCCCCTGCACAGGGGGTAAGAATGGGTTCCTCCTTGCTTGTTGATGTACCATACAACAGACATGTTGTCACTGTGTATTGCAATAGTCCCAAGAGGGAGAACGTCCTGAAAGGCTTGCAGTATTAGAAGGATAGCTCTCATCTCTAGGACATTGATATGAAAACTGGTCTTGCGAGTCGACCACATGCCTTGGACAATCTTCCCATTGTACTGCCCCCCCACCCAAACTGGGAAAGAATCTGTAGTCACAGTGGCTATCGGAGGATTGCTGACAAAGGGTCTGTCGAGGATAACATTGTCGGAATGAATCTACCAACTGACATGACATTTGCAGGTGGGAGTCAATTTGATGTGAAGGGACAAGGGCTGAGACAAAACCATTGATTGGCTAGTGTCCACTGTAGAACCAGCATGAAGAACCTGGCCAGGGGAACTAAAAAGATGGCTGCAGACATGGACCCCAGGACCTGCAAGATTAGACCAGCAGAGGGGGCTTAAGTTGCTAATCACTTCTGGACTTAATTTCTCAGAATGGTTATACAGTGTAGAGAAAGAGAAGCTATATGATGTCCAGTATTGAGCTGCGTATCTATGAACTCTAGGTTCTGAAAGTGAGTAAGATTGGACTTGTCCATGTTTATGGTGATGCCCAGGGATTGAGCTAACTGGAGTAAGTAGTCCCTGACTTGAATCAGTCAATGTGTCATGGGAGCAGTTAGGAGCCAGTTGCCTAAATATGGAAACACCTGGAATCCTTTGAGCTTTGGGTGAGTGGCTACCACTGCCATGCATTTGGTGAACACCCAGGAGGCTGTGGTGACTCCAAAGGGCAGTGCTCCAAACTGGTAATGAGTGTCTCCCAGCTGGAGGCACAGAAATCTCCTAGAGCATCTGTCTGTTTTGATGTGATAGCATACATCCTTGAGATCTATCGAGCACATCCAGTCATCCTTGTGCAACAATGGCAGAATGGACTGAACCGTAACCATTCAGAACGTCACTTTCTTTACATATTCATTTAACTTGATGAGATCCAGAATGGGTCTTAGGTCCCCTGTATTTTTTCATTACTAAAAAGAAAAGGGAGTAGGTTCTGAATCCTCTCTGTTTGGTTGGGACTTCCTGGATGACTCTTTTTTGCAGCAGTTGTTGAATTTCCTATACTGCCTGCTCCCATTGACTGGGTGGCATATCTTGGAGGCTTCTTGAATTCAGAGGGGGAAGGGAAAAGGGAATATAATAAAATTCTGGATATCGGGCTTAGCACCCAATGATTTTGAGTCAATTGTGTCCTGGTTTTCAGGTGCAAAGCTAATCATCCCTCAACGGCCTCCAGAGACGACAGTCATGTAGCACCTCAGGAGTGCTGGCAGGGCTTATCAGTAGGGGGTTCCCTAAAGTCCTGGTTCTGCAGACTTCCTCTGCCTCTTGGGTGGTGTCTACCATTAAACCCTCCTCCTCTGCCTCTAGAGGAGGGTTCTCTGTGTGGGTCCTGGAAAGGCCCTTGGGACTTGTGGAACCACATTTTCTTGTCCCCATGCTGGTTTCTATTAAAAGGATCTCTGGGGGTAGAAAACTTGATTCCAGCAGGAGAAAGTGTCTTCCCATCCTTTTCATTGCAGGTGCGGGTGTCTCTAACCAAAGACCCAAAAAGGGAGGAGCCATCATAGGGGTCATTGACAAATGACACCTTAAAGGGCTCCACAAAATCACATAGCCTCATCCAGATATGCATCCTTAGGGAAAGTCCTGAACCAGCTGCTCGTGAGGTGATGGATTAAAGAGTGACCAGCTTGAGAGAAACTTAAACTCCTCCGCAGGCATGGACTCTGAGAGAAGCTGTCAGTTCTTTGACCAAATCCCTCTGGAACTGTGTAAAATGGACTAGATGGTTTAATGACCTCAGTGCAAAGGTTGCCAACGTGTAAACATGCTTCCCAATTCTGTCTAGTGCTCTGGACTCCTTGTTCTGCAGATGGACATTGGTAGTCTCCTCTGCCAACTCTTTCTTGGTGGCTGTCACCATTATGATAGCACCGACCATGGGACCCTTACTCCAGTGTTTCCTGTCCTTAGGTGGCACTAAAAACCTATCAGGCTGCTTGGGTATAGGCTCAATGGAATATGGTTCCTTCCATAAACGTTGAGATATTAAATCCACAAGGGCATCCACCAGGGGGTCACCCAGGAGATTAGGCAGACCACCAAGCTTTCTGCTTCAGAATTTCCAAAATATCTCAGAAGGAGACATTCTCAGGTGGGAATCAGGGGGATCCTTCCCCCTCATCGAAGTCATTATCCTCAGTTAAGGACACCAGGTGGGAGACCACATGCCTGCTTTTACACATCCTCTTCTGAGGAATCACCTCAGCAGGGTATTCTGAGAAGGTATCAGAAGAGGGGGCTCCCTCCTGAGCAGGGAAGTCTTGGAAGCTGACTGGGATGGGAAGACTTGTAGCAGGATGAGAGAGATGAAGGCCTGGATCCGATGGAGGTACAGGGGCAGATTGTGGAACTTGTACAGTCGAATCTCCGACCCGGGAGAAGACCCCTTCCACTACCTGAAAGGCCAAAGGACCAGGCAAAGCCCTACCCAGATCCCCTGGAGCTGAAGATACCAAAGATAAATGGACAGGACTTACACCAGATCCATGGCTTACAGACTGGATTGGACCCATGCTATCGAGTGCCAAAGCCCTCAAGGGAAGGGACATCTCCAAGAAGGATGGAACTCATCCCAGTCCCCTGGACCTGACACTGACCTCATGGCTCCAAGACTCCCTCTGCTCTGACAAGGCTGGAACGGGGCTAGTCAAGGGCATACTTGGCATCAAGGAAGGAATGTTCATCCGTGCTGAGTCTGACTCCTATGGCCATCCCGAATCCTTATGCTCCAAAGGTGGGGAATGGATCAGAGAAGGAGTCCTGATGTGGTTACTAGGGTAGCTCATGGATCCAATGGGGGATGGAGCCGAGACTACCCCCATCTGAACCTGGGCCTTAAGAAACCTCCTCATCAACCTGTCCATGTCCACCTTGGACAAGCTTCTGGAAGACCAGGATGAAGCTGGTGATGGTGGTCTTGAGTGTTTGGACCTAGAGGACAGAGCCAGTGACTTCATCAAGGCCCTTGAATCTGTAATAGTAGGGTCTGAGGTTGCAGCCGACAACAGAGTCAGAGAGATAGTGATAGTCTCCCCCGGATCCAAGGAAGCTTAGGATCAGAGAAGGGAGCAGACTTAGGCAGGTCTGAAGAGGACTCCGCTGATTTTCTTGGCTTGTTAGAATCAGAAGCATCCGTTGGGGAAGCAGGGAGGGACCTCTTTCTTGCCTCCTTAACAGAGCTTGAGAAGGCAGAAGCCTAGAAAGGGGTCTGAGCCTCAGTCAAGGAAGGAATAAGGCCCCTTAAGATAAGTTTATTCCATCTGTCGGCTAAAGCCTGAGGGTTGAAAGCTGAACAGATGGAACAGTCAGCATTAAGATGGTCCGCTCCCAGACAATACATGCACTTCTTGTGGTCCTGCTGATTGGGATATTATGCTCACAAGACATGCAGCGTTTAAAGTCGGGAACTGGCTTGTCAGTCATAACAGAGAACCTACCAAAAATAACAGATGATCCAAAAGTCCCAGAAAGAAGAATAAGGAGATTAGCTTTAACTTCAGTTTTAACTCTAACTTTAGCTTTAACTCCACTAAAATTAACTATAACTCTAGCTATAAAGTTAACTTAAGAAAATAGAAATAAGGAAAACTTTGTTTTTAAAGAACGAAAAAATTAGAAATAGTGCACTTGCACAAACACACACACACCAGAAACAGAGGGAGGAAGGTAATTACAAAGGCACTTACAAAACCCATTAAACTAATGAAAGCTTGAGAAGATGGAATCCACGTCTGAGCTCTCTGAGAGGCAAACAAGATCTGAGGCAATTGGGTGGATGCAGGGTATTGTGGGTATGAGGGAGGAGCTTGAGAGTTGGATCCAAGTCTGTGGAAAGTGACTGAGATGGATCTGAGGGTCAGATTCGAGACCCTGTTGTGATGGTGAATGAAGGAGACAACATCAGATGTAATTGTTAAGCTCTAGCCAGTTTAGCTGCTTTAAGGCTTGGCAGTAGTGAGCTCAGTGTGCAGTTTTGGTAGCAAATTTGGTTACTTTATTGTAAGAGGAGGCTATTTTGGTCATTAATGTAGTGCTTAGGTTTGTAAGGATAGGTGAGGCATATAAGAGGGCTGGAAGCAAGCAGGATGAAGCTAGGACTTTTCTTTCTGCGTCTATAAGGTACTGTTTTACCCTGTAAAGGGAGCCATGTTTCCGGTGTTTTTTTTTAATTGTTTGATAAATATGTTGATTAAATGTAAGATTATCATCTATTACAATGCCTAGTAATTTAGTCTGTAGTACTACCTCAGTTTTAGTTTTATTTGCAGATGTGACCAAGAAGGATTATTTTTTATGGAGATAATGTTTTGGGGTCAAGAACATCAGTTTTGTTTTATTGGGATTAAGGAGTGGGTTTGAAATTTCCAGCCAGGTTTTGATTGAAGAGAAGGAAATTTGGGTGATTTTGTGTAGTCTGGATATGGTGGAGGCTGTATTTATTAAAGTCGAATCATCTGCATATTGTACTCTATTTGCTTGGTGTGTGGCAGTGTGAAGCTTGTTTATAAAATATTAAAAAGAAAGTGTCTTACTATAGAGTACTATTCTGCCTACCTGTTTGTTTTTCCTGTCAAGCCTAATTATACTGAAACCAAGTGGGGCAATTGCATTCTCTTTTATGTCTTTTTTCAGTCATGTTTCTGTTGCTATGATTATGTCTGGGGAATATGTGGCATTACAAGTATATATGTCCTGGATTTTATTGCATATGCTTCTAAGATTGATATTTAGGAAGATAAGTCTGAATTGGTGGGATGGGAGTGGAACAGAGGATGGTTCATTTAATACTGTGCTTAGTGTAAGGTTTTTGCTGTTGTGTGGGGCCAGGGTTTGGGTGAATGTCTTCACTGATTTTGGGGTGGAAATTTTATGAAGAAAAGTAAGTAGCCAAATACATTTGTGCTTTACATTTACTGGATTATATATGGCAACATAGTTAGATTTAAGATACCTGTAAATGAAAAAATCTAAGGTTTGCTGGTACAGTGTGCTTGTTGTAATGATTGATAGACTTAGTAACTGTTGGTGTAGTGAGTATGGGTTTATAGGACTATTAATTACATTTATTTGGGAGGTATGGTAGTTGGTAAAGAGTGCTAATATGCTGAGGAGGCACACTAGTAGGGTTTGAGTCAGAAACATTTTTTATAATATGTAAGTTATATTTTGCTAAATATATTAGTTTGTACTGTAAAATGTTAGTAGGCAAGAGTAGTTATAGTTACAGCAGTATACATTCTAAAAGGACAAGCTGAGTAGCAGCACTTTAAGTAATTGAGTGCTAATTTGCACTTAATGAGATGCTAATTGTAGGGCAACTGTGACTGGGTTATGTTCTTATTGTTTTGCAGCAGATAGGTTGGAAGAAGTATAGGGGTGGAGTTGGGATATTTTAAATGTAGAGTAGGAGGGATGGGTGGGAATTTGGGGTAGTTTGGGGGGGGGGCAGTGAGCCCAAGCATAGCGTGGGTGAATGGAGCTAGTCCCAACCACTGAATCAGCAAAATAACAGTGCTGAGAAAAACAATCAGTAAGCTTTGTCTTTGGCAAAAGGTAAGAAAGTTTCCAGAGATAGTAAACTGTATGAGTTGGACAGTGTAAAATAGAAGCTGAGAGGGGGTAAAAGGAGAATTACAGGGAGCAGTACACAAGCCCAAAAAGAGTAAGCAGAGATGTATGTGTGGTTAAGTATTTAGAGTTAGCTACAAGATACTGTAGTAAAGGAAGAAAAGGAGGGAGTTGTCTGAAAAAGAAAGCAAGGCAAATAGCTTGTCCTGTTTCAGTGGGTAGGGGTGATGACAAGCTACGTATTGGCAGTTTTTGTTTCACTACACAAAAACCTGCTAAACTGATTGCCCATTTTTATGGGCTGTAGTATATACCAGTGGTATAGGTGGTATTGGGGGTTCTATGGAGCCACACCAGAGTATGCACCAATACAGCTACCTACTTGAGGTGAGTGTACATGGACACTCAGTTGTCCCTATAGTCTGATTCTACAAGCTGTACTCCTTAGCTTATGTTAACTTTACTGGATTATACATATGTATCAACTTTGGCTGCACACTCTCGGTCCTTTCAAAGATGGACTTCATGCTTGGGTGATAGTCATAGCCTACTAAGAATATAGAAGTCAGCCATCTTTTAAAGCTTTCAAAGCATCTTCCAAGCATTCAAACCATTAGCCAGCTCAAGTCAGGTTTGGGCACCAAGCCCTTTTCAGCTTTCATGCCAACAGAAAGACAGAGGTTAAACACCCTGCCAAGGACAGTGCTAGGAAAATAACACAGAGGACCACACCCTGGCAAAAATTAGTATGTGCTTTACTATGCACACCGTTTGACATGTGCTAATTTTTACACAGGTAGAACTAACAGAAAGTTAGATAGTAGGATGTACGAGCATACATATGTTATTAAAATGAAGAATACACTTTACTCTTTGTATAGACATCCTACCATATATCAGAATTTTCGTTTGCTGTTTTGAACACATACCAATGAATTTGGGGAGCGGGGTGGACAGAGAAGCTGATTTGGAATATGTTGAACACAAATGGCAGGTTCTCCTTAATTCCACTAGGGGAACGGTTTGAATGCCAGTTTTGTTTGTCTTCTCGGCTTTTCCCGGTTAGGGGTTGCCACAGCGGAACTCCGGTCTGCTAATGATTGGCAGTTGATTTTTATGGTGCAGAGTTACCAGCCTGATGCCCAACCTTCAGTGAAGGCATGCCCATTCACGCATGTCTTTCGGAGGCCACTCGACCGCAGGGAACGGTTTGAATGCCAGTGTCAATTTTAAAAGTGTTTTACAAAAAGTAGAGAAAGTATGTTTTGAAAGAGCAATAATAGTATTTTTAGAACTGATATTTAAGGAAAATGTATACACAGTTATTTGTTATTTAAATAGATGACACCTTCACACAGTAATTTAACATTTTTGAGTCACATGACAGTTTAAACAGTTTAAAATTAGAAAAGGTGTAGAAGCCAAATTAGTACAATTAAGTTTTATGTAACATTTTTTCAGGAATGTTTTGTGAGATGAAAACTCTGCTTTTATTTATTTCATTAAATTTATTGTTAAGTGCTAGTATGGTTTCTTTCATTTCCTTTGTTTTTTAGTTTGTGTTTTTCCATTTATAATTTGTCTTGTCACAATCATTTCAGGCTCAAAACCCTTAATCTCTTCAGAAATTGAAAAATCTATTTTTTGTTTACAAGAAACTGATATGACAGGAATTTTCGAAGAAATAGACCCACTTTCATCAGGAACAACATCCCTAGTAATGAGCATAGTTTTCTAGAAAGGCAGAATGGCTTTCTTTTCTCCCAGGACTGATAAGAGATGCCATCCCTTGCCCACCAAGGGTATTCTAGCAGCTGCAGTGGATGCATCTATCCCCTGGTTTATGATGGCTGTAGGGAAACACCAGCAAGAGCCAGTGAAAAGGTGAGTGGCCAAGGAACCAGTTCTGTCTACAGCAGAGTCAACCACCTTTGGCTGATGCAATTTAGCAGCCTACTGTGGTGGCAAAGGATGTTTAACAATAATTATCTTTCTGTGGCTCAAAGAAGGAAGAACAAAGGAACCAGTAAGTTTTTCAATAGTTAAACCAAAAAAGATGCCTGATTCCTGGGGGAAGCCTGGTATCAGTAGTCAATAAAATAGGTGCATTATAAAAAAGTAAGGCCTTCCACCTTAGAATACAGTAGAAAACAATTTAATCACTTACCCCAACACCCAAAAGTAAAATAACAGAACTTGTACTACAGAAATGTTGTCTTTTTTGAAAAGATTTCAAGCCTGCATAAACTAAAGCACTGCTGGTGAGTCCCTGCTGGGTGAGGAAAGTAAACCTATTTTTCTTTTTCTGTAAGTGATAAGGCTTTTTTCTGTTTTACCTGCTCTGTTTTGTTTTCTGTTTTAAGAAATTTGCTTGGCCTGGTGTTTCTGTTCTATGTGACAGATAGGCACTTAAATTAACTAGGCTGCACATTTCACATGTTTTTATTGGTTAAATTGTTTCTTGAGTGAAACTTAAATACACAGTGATTTTCTGGACCTTTGTCTTTTTCCGAAAATATTTCAAGCCTGCGTAAACTAAAGCATTGCTGTTGATTCCCTGCTAGTTTTTTCCACCCGCCCTCCCCTTTCCTTGACCTGTTTTTTAAACCTGTTGATTTTAAGTTACCCACCCCTACTGTAAATTGAGCTTAATAAGCTCCTTCCTTTCTATACTTCTGATATCTTGAATTATTTATTTGCCTTTCCTTGTGCTTATATTGAAAAAGTGTATTTTGCCTCTCATTCTCTGTTCTACTGATTTACTTGCTCTGAATTCATTATCTAGCTAGCTGTTGGATAAAATAGTGTATTTTTACACTCTAGCAAGCACTTGTTTATACATCAAGAGGTCAGTGGATTTTCCATCTAGGGCATTGGGAGTAACATGGTCTGTTTAGGATGGGGAAACACTTGAGATTTCTGCATGTAGTTTTATTGGCTGGAGGGCTTATTAATCAGCTTATCTTGTTTTAGTGCCTTTATAAATTCTGTACAATTGAGTGGCTCTTGCCTCATTTATACAAAGTGAAATACTTTTATTGAATAATCACACTTTTATAAGTTGCTTAAAGTACACTGCTGTATCCATATCACTGCTTGTGGTAACATTTTGTATTTTTTAAGTTTGTTTAAGTTTGTTTGTGGTAGCATTCCACTCAGGATGCACCTTTACTGTCCTTTTACATTAGGAGGACTGGGATTATTCATCTAGTGACAGTAGGTGTTTACTTAGTCTATCTGTGATGGGAACCATACAAAAGGGCACTTAAGTATCTTTTTGCACTTCTCTTATATACTGTGACTGTGCTTCAGTAGTTTCAAAAAAGTGTATTGTCTGCTGTTGATTTAAGTAGCTAATTGCATTGTATTATATTGTATCTGTTAGTTGTAGGGCTGTTGTTGCTAGTTTGTGTGGTCTTGTTACACTTGTATTCCAAACCAACTATTCTACATTAAGAAAGTGTTTTTCTGCACCCTTGTGGCAGAAGTGTGCTGATCTAATCTGCCTGAGTTAAGGATTACTGGTGGAAGGCTTATTGTGTACTTTCCTGATTGGTAGTTAGCTAAAAACTTGTTTCTCTTTGCTCATATTTAAGCGTCCGTTTGCGTGGTGCCACTATTTGTGCAGTGGTAGTTAGTAATACCCTGTACAGACACAAAAGCCTAGAAGCTAGTTTTTCTCTAAACAGCTGTCAGGGAAACCCTTCCAGGATTTTCTGCTGCTGTAGGAGCAACTCAGTTGCACACTGAGCAGCGTTGCCTTATTGATTAACCTTAGCTTAGCCGACACAAAGTATAGGTCAATCTTGTAGTCTCGGCACCTCCAGCACAGTCCTGTCAAATTAACCCATTTCCTTCCCTAATAAAACATATAGAACAAGCCTGATATTGTGGATGGGCAGTTTGCCATCCTCTCTCTGGCCAGCCTGATAGACATGGGCATCCTGAGGCAATGTACCAATGGTCTCATGTATACTCACAAACCACTTACTCCTGAAACAAATAAATACTTTATGTGAGAGCTGTAGTTACACTATGAAATTGGAGGCAAGACTCTCACATAAGGATAAATTGAATGTCAGACAGGTTGTCAGCATATACACACACTTACCACACTAAATATGAACATGACACATAAACCTTCATATGCGGAGGCTCTCACTGGTAGCTTTCCAAAAGATCAGAGGCCTCCCAAATGGAAAACACTTAACACACATAATGCAAAAAACAACCACAACACACAATAGCACACACAGCAGTGTCTCAACAAATAAGCACATAATAACTAAAAATATATACCAAATATACACTAAAAAGGACCGTAACTCACTGCAAATACTTACTTTCAAAAAATCACTTCTAATAGAAATCAAATAAAAACGAACCCCTGAGGGTTAAAACTATTTTACACACAGGTTAAGCACTTTCATCTGCTAGAACTGCAGACTTCATCAGAACAGTGAAATGTGTGTTGCTCCCCCCATATAATACATTTTTAAAAAAATCAAGATCCAATGGGAATGCTCAATCAAGTAACCTTCTCATGAATAAAACATAACCTTATGAATATTCATTAATTCTGCTCATTCAACCTGCACAGTTTTGTATTACACCCTGTTGCCATATAATTTCGGAGAATATCTATAAAACAATCACATGTGCTTATGTATATCACATTTAGGTATAAAAACACATTATATAACATATAATTGTGTTAAATTATTCTGTGATAAAAAGTATGTGCTTCTTTGAAACAAAATATTGCACTTTCATTATATAGTATAAGAACACATTTATGCAAAAAAAACCCCCAAAAATGTATAATATATTAAAATGCTCATATGTTAATAAACAAAGAGTCTATTGCACCAAGGTCACTCTGCCTACCATAAATGAAAGTCCAAAAAACACTATAAGGCAGAGGACTCCACGTAGAGCTGATCAACTTATTTTATTCAATAAAATCAAGGGTAAAACCTTGTATAAACGCTTTCAGGCTGACATGCCCTTCATCAGATAACAAAAAACAGTACAAAAAACATTTTTAAAATACAAATCAACCAATCAAATTTCAATATTTTACCCTCCTTTTCTTAAGGATAGGTTTTAAAGGTGCAACAGTGTTAATGCCTGGTGGCTTGTCAGCCCCAAGTCTTATAATCCATCTAGTCTCTGCACATTCCGTATCATTAAATAAATCTCCTCCTCTGACATTCGGTGTAATCATCTGTATTGCCATAAACAAAAATTTGTGACCCAAATTCATCCTCACACGCTGGGCTTGTGCATTATGCTCATTAAATTTCTTGATAACTAACATATGCTGAAATATCCTTGCTTTAAACATGGTGTTGGTCTTGCCCACATAGTATGATTCACAATTCTGGCACACAGCTATATAAACTAAATTCTTAGTTCTACAGTCTGCGTATGCCCTGTACATATATTGTCTACCCATCCTTGGATGTGTAAACATATGTTCCTGCAAAATATATTGACATGCTTTACATTGGTATCATGGATATGTACCCACTTTCCTTAAAATTGAATTACCCTTGGCATAATTCTTAGGTTCTTTACAAAGCATGTCCTTCAAATTCTTATTCCTCCTGAATACAAAGTTTGGTGTAATATCTAATATTCCCTTCAACTTTGGATCTGTATGTAGTACCTGCCAGTGATGTTTGATTATTTCACAAATGTTACCCACATCACTGTTATATGGAAACACCATATTAACTTTGCCTTCACCCTCAAGGGGTACCATCTGTTGTATATTATTAGCAGCTGTTTCATTCACTCTATTAAGCCACGGTCTGGCGGTATTATAGCGTTTGTCGCAACCAAAGAGCCTGGGTTGAATGACTATATTCCCACCAAACCAATCTTGGATGCAAGGATATGAATGACATGTTGTATTAGGGCATGTACACATAGAATAAAGTCAGAAACAAGTGAATAGTAAAATAAAAAAAGAAAGTTGGTACAATAAGAAAGGAGGCAACATGTCAGGATATAATGGATAAATAAAAGTGCAATATACTGAGTGTCAAGATGTATATATTTTTTAACATAGCACATATGACCATTTTTATATATTATACGTTTTTGTTTTTTGCATAAATGTGTTCTTATACTATATAATGAAAGTGCAATATTGTGTTCCAAAGAAGCACATACTTTTTACCACAGATTAATTTAACACAATTATACATTATATAATGTGTTTTTATACCTAAATGTGATATACATAAGCACATGTGATTGTTTTATAGGTATACTCAGAAACTTTATGCCAACAGGGTGTAATACAAAACTGTGCAGGTTGAAGGAGCAGAATTAATGAATATTCATAAGTTTATGTTTTATTCATGAGAAGGTTAATTGATTGAGCATTCCCATTGGATCTTGATTTTTTTTAAAATGTATTATATAGGGGGGAGCAACATACATTTCACTGTTGTGATGAAGTCTGCAGTTAGGAGATGAAAGCGCTTAACCTGTGTGTAAAATAGTTTTAACCTTCAGGGGTTAATTTTTATTTGTTTTCTATTAAAATTTATTTTTTGAAAGTAAGCATTTGTAGTGAGCTACGGTCCTTTTTAACGTATATTTGGTATATATTTTTGGTTATTTGGTCATATATACGCTTACAACTTGGTATTAAATAAGCGCATAAAGCATAACACCACGAAACCTAATGTATTGGTCATAGGTGACTCCATTGTGAGACACACGGATGTTCCCCTCACCAGGCTGGATAAGGAGTGGGTACCAGTTAGCTGCCTGTCAGGTGCCATGATCCCTCAAGTCATTCAAGCAATCAAGTCAATCAACTCCATCATAGTCCATGTGGGGGTGAACAACTTGAGACATATCTCACTGGACTATATGAAGAAAGACATGACTGAGCTTTCAGATTATATGTCACAGGCAGTTATAAAATCAAGTCTTAAAGGAGAAGTGCATCTATAGACTGAAAAAAAAACATGTTTATTTCATCATGTCTTGATGTTTCCTACATTTAACACCATTTTTGTACTTTGTTTACTTTTTTATATTTTTAAATGTAATTTCAGAGTCTGCCCACATTGGATTCTGGCATCTTGATTTTTAGTCTACCTCTAGGTTCATAGGTAGGTACTAGGCTATCTGCCCGAGGGCATTTATAAGCCTAGCCAGAGTGTCGGCTTTTGCCACCCCATTGATTAATTAACTGAGCCTCTGTCAAGCAGAGCCAATGAAGTGATCCCAGGGTTGTATTTTCTGTTACCCATCCACTTGTCAAGGCTTCTCTTGAAGAGTGTTAGTGAGGGGTCTCTGCCTAATGTAGTTAGGAATTTTGTTCCAAAGCACGGGGAGTCTCTGTGACAGGAATCTATCCCTCCAGCATGTTCTATTTATTGTTGTGGTGAGGTTTAGCTTACTAGAGCGTGTGGCTCATAGTGACTTGGATTTCTTTAGGTGGAGCATGTCCATCAATTCTGATTTGGACATGGCTTTGTAAGTCAGGCAGAGATCACCTCTGAGTAAGCGATATGCCACTGAGTACATTCGGAGTTTTTTCAGTTGGGCTGCATAGGACATATGTTTGAGGCCAGTAATCCTCTTGGTGAGGTGCTTTTGTGGTCTTTCCAGCTGTTGGAAGTGTCTTGTAAGGTACATCTCAAATGGGGCATTGTACTCTATGATGGGTCTAATTAGTGATGAGTAGAGGGGCACTATAACCTCTTTATTTCTAGATGTGAACCCCTTAGTAATTAGATGGGCCACATAGAAGGATTTCCTAACTACTTTGGCAATATGATTGTCAAAGGAGAGATTTTTGAAGGATGTCTGTGTCAGCCGGAGAGTCAATTATGGCTCTCAGTTTGCAGTCATTGGCGAACTTGGTTAGCCATAGTCCTCCTGTGTTTGCCTGTACTTCTGGGAAATATATGCTGAACAGTAGGGGTCCAAGAACCAAGCCTTGTGGGACACCACTTGTGACTGGTTTAGAGTCGGATCTGGAGCCCGCTATTCTTACCGTGTGAGTTCTGTCTGTAAGCCAGTTGGCAACCCATCTTGTGACGTAGGGGTTTATGTTCAGGCTGGTGAGTTTTTCTATAATATCCAAGTGAGGAATGGTGTGTCGAAGAAGTCAACCAGGTTCAGTAGGCATGATCTGCCCTTAACAAAGCCCAACTGAGTCGAGTCAAGTGTCTGGAGGTTCCCAATGTCCTTGTTAATGAGTTCCACGATGATGCGCTCCATAGCCTGGCAGACCAGGCTAGTCAGGCTTATGGGGCGATAGTTATCAGGGTCAGTTGTGGCCCCTCCTTTGTGGAGTGGAATAACCATTGCTGTGTGCCATTCAATGGGCATATAGCCTGTGGAGAGGCTGAGGTTGAGCAGCGTGTTTAGGTGGGGGGTTAGTTCGTTCTGTAGTTTGTGCAAGACGCAGCCTGGGACACTGTCTGGCCCCACTGATGCTGTGTTTTTGGCTTTTGAAAGGGCTGTTTTCACCTATGCTTCTGTGATTTCCAGGACACTACACTTTTCCGGTATTGTTGTGGGCCCTTTTGAAGGTGAGAGGGAGGTGAAGTTTGCACTGAATCTATCTGCCAGGATGTTGGAAATATCAGTAGGTTTAGTATATTTTGTGCTATTTTGCACTAGCTCAGAGAATATCTGTGAGTTGCCACTTAGATTCTTGACATAGCTAAAGAAGGCTTTGTGGTTATCTTTCGAATCCTTGGCTATTTTTCTTTCAAAGTTAGCCTTGGATGATTTTATGAGGGACCTTAGTTTCTTACTGATACTGATCAGAGATGTCTTTCCTTCTTGGGATTTGCTTTTTTTCTGAACTAGTTTCCTCCTTTTGTTGTATAACCTGTTTATGGCAGGGGTCCACCAGACTGTTTTCCTTCTCTTAGGGGAGTGAGTCTTGGTTTTGCTAGGGATGGCATGATCCACGCATCCTTGTAGGTGCTCATAGAGTGCAATTGTAAAGGATTCTGCATCTTGGGCAGTGTTATCCTTTAGCGTGGGGGCTGTGAAACCTACCACCTCTGCCTTAAGTAAGGTGAAGTTTGCTTTAGAAAAGTTTGTCACTGTGGTTTCCTTGGTTGGAGGTGGTGGTGGGGTGTGGACATCCAGGGTGATTAGTTTATGGTCTGATCTAACCAGTGACGGGTTGACCTCCGGTACGGAACACCTGTCTCCCATGTTGGTGATGACCAGGTCCAATATGTTATTGCCTCTGGTAAGGGAGTTTACCAGCTCATCCAGGGCATTTGAGTTGATAAATTCCAGGAAGTGCTGAGCCTGGGAGTTTGTACTCAAGTAGTTTTCCCAGTTAATGATAGGGTAATTGAAATCGCCCAATATCAGGGTGTTTGGTAGGACCTTTATGTTTTCCAGTGTCTCCAGACAGGCGGAGGGTGGTCCTGGGTCATGGAGGGTGATCTGTAGCAGGCCACAATTTGCATTGCAGATTTTCCCAATGTTAGTTGCACATGGATGATCTCAGAGGTATCATGCTGAGCCACTAACCTGGAGGTGTGGGTATCCTTGATGAATATGGATACACCCTCTCCTTTTGATTTTCGGTCCGTGTTCTGTGGCTGAAATGTGTGGTATGAGTTGTAGCCCAGTAGTGTTGGAGTGTTCTCTGGAGCCTTGAACCAGGTTTCAGTTACTGCACAGATGTCAACGTTCTCCATACTTAGGAGTGCTTTGAGCGCATGCATTTTGAGATTTAAACTCTTGGTGTTGAGTAGCATAACCCTCATTTTTTTAATTGTGCTGTTTATGGAGGTGGGTTTGAATTTTGAGCCTTGCCTAAAAAAGGCACTATGGGGGCAGCAAGAGCCTTGGCCAGTATTCGAAAGCCAAGGGGTGACAGGTGCAAGCCGTCTCTTGCGAAGCAGCACGGCTTGTCGAGCATGTCATCCCAGGCTGACAGACACTGGATCCCCTTTGAATGACACCAGAAGCTTAGCCAATTGTTGAAACTGATAATGTTTTCTTTATACTGAGGTATCATTCTTGGTGAGGGCAGGATGCTACTCAGGTTCAGGGTCATACCCGCCTGCTACATGATCAGAGAGCTCTTCCATGTCTCTTTTCATGTAGTCCAGGGAGGTACGTCTCAGGTCATTTACACCAACATGAACAATGACAGTCATATTTGTACTTGTTCTGGAGTGACCTGAGTGCTTGTGTTATGGGGCGGATTCTGGCTCCCGACAGGCAGCTAAAAGTAACCTTCTCCTTGTCCAGCCTATTGAGTGGGGCATCAGTGTGCTTGACTATTGAGTCACCTATTACTAGTGTGTTAGGTATGTTATTTCTCCTTAAGGGCTGTGGTTGTGCAGCACATTGATTTTGTGTTTTATGTGTTGTCTGGTTTGTGATGGGAGGTGCAGGTTTTGAGGGTGTCTGCTTTGGAGCTCTCTGATGCTTTTGCAGGTTTTTTTAGTGCCTCTGAGTATGATTTTGTGTATTTATATGTATTTTTTGCCAGTGCTGGTTTAGTAGGTCTATGCGAGGCTGGAGGTGTGGTGCAAGTGTTAACCTTCTCCTCATGACTGTCTTGGGTGGAGAGACCTTAGCCTCCAGTTTAGCTGTATAATTGCATCTCTCGCATATGTTAGTGTTTTGTGGTAGGAGGAGAGGGCTGTCTGTGTACATGAGGCAGTTGTAACATTGCCTCAGGATACCCAGATTCACCAGCTGGACTGGAGAATACACCTGAAGTTGCCCTTTGGTCATGCCTGAATAGTAGGGTGCGCTGCTTAGTCACTTGGTTGGTGTGGGGTGAATAAAGAGCCTTTCCCTGCTGTGCAGTCAAGTGTCGGGGTATATTAGTGCTTGCTATTAGGTCTGAGCAAGTGTTAGACTGTAGGATGCTTTTTGAGTGCTTAGGTTGAGAGTTAGACTAGTTTCAAGTGAAAAACTGAAGAGGAGACTTAGTGGAGCCGGGAATAATTTAACCCTAGCTAACCGGTGCTGCTCGGTGCACAAAACTGTGCAAACGCGGTTTTTAAACTACTAACTTCTGGGCTGGAACCACTCCTCCAGGGACAGATGGCTGCTCAAAGGTCCCCCCTCTCACAGGTGAACAGAGAAACTTCCCTCTATCCAAGTAAGGTATGGGCAACTCAGAAACTTGTAACACAGCCCTGAATTCAGCACTAGCCTGAAAACTGGACTATACTAGCTAAGAAAGGTGGGAAACAAGATTTTTTTTTTTTGAAAAGATAAGGCAAAAAACAGTAAAAAGTACACTTAAAACAGCTTTAAACGACTACAAGCGATCAGAAAAGGCTATTGCGCTTTAGTGTGTAGCCTACAACAGTTAATTTATTTAAACAAAAAACAACTTTTTAAAAGTGCAGGCAGTCAAATAAGTATAATATGTGAAAAAAACAAGCTTTTAAATCACAATAAGTGCTGGAAAATCAGCGTTTGGGCAGAAAACAGTTAAGTACAGCAAGAAAATACAGAAAACTGATACTCAATCACTCCAAAGTCTCTTTTTTAAGCTAGAAGGCTTGTATCAGTTTAAGGCTTTCTATTGCTTTCCATTAGGTTAGTTACAGGAAAGATAGGAAACAAGCGCAGATGTGGTCTTTTAAACCAGAAAGTTGAAAAAGATGGACAACTTCCCGAATGATCAATAAACTACAATTCCTGGGCCAAGAACCACTCCTCTTGTGGTAGACAGGCTACCTAGTACTTACCACAACCACTGATAAGCTAGAAGGCTGCACTCCAACACAAAGGCTTGGGGCGTTCAGAAGCTTATATCTTATGTTGCAGTGTTTAGCTTTAAAATATTACATCATAGCCCCTAAGCTCCTGTCAATGCATTGTCTTTACATGTGTTTTCATGTATACCCTGCTTTCTTTTAGTCAGTCAGGTTTAATTACCATTTCTTGCTTTTCAGTAACTATTTAAAAGACAAACAGGAATAATCACACAATTGGAAATTAACCCTTACATTACCAGACTGGTTGCCAACTGGCTCACAGACTGGACACATACTGTCAAAGTGGGTGACTTCACCTCTAGCAAAAGACCAGTCACCAGTAGAATACCATAGGGTTCTGTGCTGAATCCCTTAACTGTCTGGAATTTATTTCTCAGAAGTTCAGGCAAACTTGGATGGCCTGTGACTGACCAAGTTCACTGACGATTGTAAATTGGAAGCAACCGTCCCCAACAATGTTATTATACTGAAGATGGGGTTAACGCAGACAAATGATTGGTGCAAAAGCCACGGATTAAAGCTAAATGCAAAAAAAATACATTATTATTCCCTTTATGAAAGCTTACATCCCTGCTAATTACATTATAGACAGTACCCCCCTAAGTGTAGACTCAGTGGTATATGGTCTGGGTACTCAGGTTGATAGCAGTCTGAACTTTGACTACCACATATCCACAGTAGTAAGGACATCCTTCTATGTGGCACATCCTATAAGTAAAGGCATCACATCTAGATCTAAAGATGTTATAATTTCACTATACCCAGCCCTCATCAGACCAATAATTGAGTACAGTGCTCCCTTTTGAATGAACCTCACCAGATACATGCAACAATTGGAGAGAACTTTTAGTTATGTACTTACCATAACTTTGGATGTATGGGATCCATCTCGCCTACATTCATGACAGATGGGTTCGGAGCCGATCCATCGGCTCCGACTCGGCAACTTATATACTAGCACGAAGTCTCTTATTGGCTGGGCTATACCCTATCCCAGGATGCACTACACCTGCTTCCCCAGATCTTGTTTGTTCGCTTTCATACACCCATGTAAACACAGAGACACTATAAGTCACTATAACCAACTAAAGTTCTTCAAGAAAGAACGCCAAGAAAACAGTGACTACAGCTCCTCTAAATCCAAATGGCAGGGGGAAGGAGGGTGGGTACTTATGAATGTAGGCGAGATGGATCCCATACATCCAAAGTTATGGTAAGTACATAACTAAAAGATGTAATGGGATCCTATCTCGCCTACATTCATGACAGATGGGACAGCGTCCCTAGCACCTACATCCCGGGTGGCTCATTGGAACACACTCCTGAGAACCGTGGAACCAAAGGAAGCTCTGCCTCGAGAAACCTCATCCAACTTGTAATGAGAAATAAAAGTGTGCGGAGAAGTCCAGGTAGCCGCAGCACAAATATCATCTATGGATAACTTGGAGTGAAAAGCTACCGAAGTAGCCATTGCCCTGGTAGAATGAGCCTTGACAGGAAAGGGAAGGTCTTTATTGGCCTGTGAATAAACAAAGGTGACACAGTCTTTAATCCATTTTGATATGGAGGCTTTAGATACTGGTTGACCCAATTCGTTCGCTGCAAAAGAAACAAACAATTGATTTGATTTTCGCTTGAGCGGTTCTATTCAAATAAAAGCGTAATTGTCTATGCGTCCAATTGATGCAAAGTATATTCTGCGTTATTGGAGAATTCTGGGAAAAAAACAGGGAGTTCTATGGTTTGTTGCAAACAGAAAGAGGAGGCCACCTTTGGAATAAATGCAGGGTTCAATTTCAATGAAACTCTATGTTTGTGAAAAATCAAATAGGGAGGATCAGAACAAAGAGCTTGAAGTTCTGAAACTCGCCTAGCAGATGTTATGGCTACTAAAAAGGCCGTTTTCCAAGACAGAAATTTTAAATCACAAGTAGCAGCTGGTTCGAAAGGACGGGCAGTTAGGGCAGCAAGAACCATATTCAAATCCCAAGGAGGAACAGGATGAGATAAAGGAGGCCTAAGGAGCCAAGCCCCTTTAAGGAACGCCTTACAAAGTTTGTGAGACATCAATGAAGGTTCAAATGAGGCATGAAAATTAGAGATTGCCGCTAGCTGAACCTTAATGGTAGAAACTGAAGAGCCCGACTGAAAAAGGAAGGCCAGAAAATTCAGAACCTCCGATACTGGAGCAGTGAGAGGATCTATACCTCGTTCTTGAGCCCAGAAGGCAAACCTTTTCCATTTACTGGAATAAAGTTTGATGGTGGAAGGTTTATGAGAAGAAGACAGAATGTGGACCACATCCGGCGAGAGAGCATTATCTCGGACTAAGGATGGAAGTGGAGTAACCATGCTGCCAACTTCAGGGACCTGAGAGACGGATGAAGCCGTCCTGACTGATGAGTCAACAGGTCTGGCACCGGATCCAGAAACCATGGACCTTCTATCGCATGCCTCTGTAGGAAAGGGAACCAAACTTGACGAGGCCAGTGCGGGGCAATCAGAATCACCCTCGGTAGGAGGGGGAACGGATGGAAGGCGTAGAGAAGACCGGGGGGCCAAATGTGAGTCAGAGCGTCCCTGGGAATCTGTCCCTGAGAAGGGAACAGTGTGAAGAACTCTCTGCATTTCGCATTGTGAGGGCTGGCAAACAGGTCGCAGCAAGGAAGACCCCATCTGTTGAAGATTTTCACAGCTATACTCTGATTGAGGGACCACTCGTGGGGCAAGAGAATGGTCCTGCTTAATCTGTCCGCAATCACATTGGACTTCCCCAGTATGTGCATTGCCATTAGAAAGCGGTTGGTAGCTACCGCCCAGTGCCAAAGTCTCATGGCTCCTCTGCATAGTGGGTAAGACCTGGTACCCCCTTGTTTGTTGATGTACCATACTACCGACATGTTGTCGGATAGGATAGCAATTGGGCCCTGTGGGAGAGCGTGATGGAGAGCTTGGAGTACCAATAGTACCGCTCTCATCTCCAGGACATTGATATGTAAATGCGTTTCCTGGATCTGCCATGTGCCTTGGACCAACCTGTCCAGGTAATGACCCCCCCACCCTACCTGGGAGGCGTCCGTGGTCACAGTGGCAACGGGACGTTGAGGAATAAAGGATCGCCCCTGGTCGAGATTTGACTGTAGAAGTCACCAACGCAGATCTCGACGGCAACTTTCCGTGATTATGATTAAGTGGTTCAAGGGCAGTTCCTGATAAGACCATTGAACCGACAGTAGCCATTGTAGAATTCGCATGTGAAGTCTGGCCAAGGGAACTAGAAGTATAGTCGACGCCATCGAGCCCAACAGTTGTAGGATCCGATGGGCCGGGGCTCTTTGTAAGTGAAGGCAGGATTTGACTTGATCTTGTAAGATCTGAATTCTTGCTGCCGGTAAAAAGGCGCGCATTCTTTTTGTGTCTAAGTCTGCGCCTATGAAAGTAATACGCTGAGAAGGCTGTAGTACAGATTTTTGCAAATTGAATGTGATCCCCAAGAAATGGCCCAAGGTGGACGTGGCTCTGAGCGCTTGGAGAATTAGATGCTCGGAGGTGGCTGTAAGGAGCCAGTCGTCTAGATAAGGAAACACCTGGAATCCCAGACTTCTCAGGTGAGCAGTTACCACTGCCAGACACTTGGTGAACACCCTGGGGGCTGTGGTGAGACCAAAGGGCAGTGCTCGGAATTGGAAATGACTGGCTCCGAGGCGGAAGCGTAAATGTCTCCTGGACTCTTGAGCTATGGGAATATGATAGTAAGCGTCCTGGAGATCTATTGAGCACATCCATGCATCTTTTTCCAGCAAAGGAAGAATAGATTGAAGAGTGACCATTCGGAATTTGGACTTCTTTACGAAACGATTCAATGAACTGAGGTCCAAAATGGGCCTGAGGTCCCCTGTCTTTTTTGGTACCAAAAATAATTTTGAGTAAGTTCCTGATCCGATCTGGTCGATGGGGACAGGCTGGATGGCTCTTTTTTCTAGCAGCTTTGAAACCTATAATGCTGCCTGATCCCGCTGACTGGGTGGTACGTCCGGGATTTCCCTTAAAGAAGGGGGGGGTTTGTTGAAGGGTATGATATATCCTCCGGTAATGATGCGAAGCACCCACCGATCGCTTGTTATGGATTCCCAAGCTTGTGGGTGCGCCGCAAAGCGACCCCCGACTGGCTCCGGAGTTGCACAGTCGGGCAACAACTCAGGAACGCTGGTTGTATGAAGAACCACGAAAGGAATCGCGGTCTCCAGAGTTATGGGGGCCTCTGCCACCTCTGGGGCGGCGTCTTCCAAAATCCCCCCCCCCTGCCTCTGGAGGGGGAATCACTAGGTGGAGTAGAGAAAGACTTTTGGGATTTTTTAAACCACATTTTCCCTCCTCTCCCAGCCTTGGGATAAGGCCTGGAAGGAGCGGAATAACGGGCCCCAACGGCAGTCAAAGTCTTGCCCTCCTGCTCACACCGAGTTAGTGTGTCCTTCACCTTGGGTCCAAACAAAGATGACCCATCAAAGGGGGCGTCGGCGAAGGAAGACTTGAAGGCCTCCGTGCGAACACAAGCGTAACCAGGCTTGTCTCCTAAGGGCAACGCCTGTTCCAAGAGCTCTACTCGCTCCATCGGCCGCATACGAGATGAGCCGCATGGACGAGTTAACAATAGAAAAAAGAGTATTCATCTGTGCGCCAACAGTCGAGGCCAGCACTTCAGGTAGATTACCAACAAGGGAGTCATTTAGCTCTTTGAGAAGATCCCTTTGGAGCCTTGTAAAATGACATAAATAATTCAGCGACCGTAAGGTAAAGGCCGCTGAGGACAGGGTACGCTTCCCGTACCTATCCATACTCCTAGAATCCTTATTAGGAGGATGAATAGACGTCGAAGCCTCTGCCACGTCCTGCTGTGTGGCAGAAGCCACCACCAAAGCATCTACCGGTACACCCTTTGTGAGAAATTCTTTCTGGGGGGGAGCTGACAAGAATTTATTGGGCCTCGTAGGCACCGGTTCCATGGAATCAGGGTGTTCCCACACCCTTCGAGAAACCAAATCAAGGAGTTCATCGAAGGGCGGAGACACCCAGGAGGCGGAGGGCTGGGCCCCGAAGGCCTTGAGGAAGACCGACTCCTCAGCTGAAGGGGTTTTGGCTTGCCAGTCACCTCTCTGTCTCAGAATCTCCAAGATATCTGAGAAGGAGATATCATCCGAAGATGATCTGGGGGACCCTTCCGCGTCATCGAGGTCAGTATCCGATGTAATAGACTCATCTTGGGAGTCTACGTGCTTCCTCTTACACAATTTCTTCCGTGGGGGTTCGTCCGAAGCAGTTTCGGACGGACCGTCCGGAAGAAGGGAACCCCCGATTGGGGTATCCTCAGGCCCTGGGGCCCCACTGCCGGGGGGCTGCAACGCAACAGAGGCACCAGTCTCCA
This sequence comes from Protopterus annectens, assembly GCF_019279795.1. Lineage (NCBI taxonomy): Eukaryota > Metazoa > Chordata > Ceratodontiformes > Protopteridae > Protopterus > Protopterus annectens. Next base: position 510,500,003 of record NC_056730.1, on the reverse strand, counting down.
AATCTAGGGACGGTGAGGTAGAGTCTAGTTGAACCGGCAAAGGCATGGCCAGCGCGCTCCTCATGGCCTCAAAGGCCGGACCTCCAGAATCCGAGGAAGTCACTGGTCTAGAGGCCACGATGGCACTGGGAATTCCAGCAGCCGATGCTCCGAGAGGAAGACTAGGCACTGAAGCACCTAATCCCAAAGTATTCCCCTCGGGCCCGGCTGTAGAGGTCGCAGTACCAAACCCTGAACCAGAGGACAGGGTAGGAAGCATAGTCGGAGCCGAAAAGCCTGATAGGGGTCTCTGCTCCGACCGTACGGCTCCACCTTGCTCCACCACCACCGGCTCCAACAACTCAGAGGAGGTTGGAGGAGGAATCAAGTGTGTCGGGGGGGGGATCGGCTCCGAAGCAAACTGTGCTGGAGCCGAGACCATTTTAGCAAACACTGGAGATTGGAAGAGCCTCTGTAAAACCCTATCCAGGTCCGAATCTGATAGTCTCGAGGATTTAGAGGAGGTAGACACTCGAGAAGACTTTCCTCTCGGCTCCGAGGGAGAAGAGGACCGGCTCCAAAACGGCTCCAATACTGTCGGCGCCGACTCCACCACCTCATGGACCACCATCGGCGCCGAAGAAGCCTTCTTCGGAGCCGAGGGGGAAGAGTCTGAGCTGCACACTTCCACCGCCCGAAGCCATTGGAGCAGATGGAGGTGATTCACCTCTCGATACTCCAACTTGCGGCTCAAGACAATGGAGCCAAGTAGGAGGTATCGAGGCAGACTTCGACACTCGGCCCCAAGTCAGTGGAGCCGAGGAAGAAGAGGTCAACTTTTCTTTTAGAAGTCGGCTCCGACGGACTTGTCGGAGCCGACAATCTTTTCTTTTTGGAAGCAACAGGAGGATTCAAAGCTTCCTCAAAGGAGGGTTTAATAAGCCCTTTTAAAATGAGCTTGTTCTTACGTTCTTGAAGAACTCTAGCAGAAAAATCATGACATACGCTACAAGTCTCCTGTAGATGTTTCGGCCCCAAACAATAAACACAAATAGAATGGCTGTCTGTTATGGACATTTTATAACTGCAGCGAGTGCATTTTTTAAACCCTGACTTTTGTTCTTTAGACATAGTACAGGTACTGCAACAAATAGAGATTACCACAAAAATTAAGCACTATAAAGAAAAAAAGCGCCAACTGAAAAGCTGAGACTCACTGGCAAGCACCCAGAAGAAAATTACCTCAGAAGCAACTGACAATAAGTACAACGCCCAAAGCCCTCTAATTTAAACGGGCTTGGCCCAAAGACAAATAACCACAAAGGGACTTAAAATAAACAGTACAAAGGACTTTTGAACTAAATAGTACACAAGAGTAGGGCAAGGGCCCTCTAACTCAAACGGGCCTTGCCCGACTGAAAAAAGGAACAAGTACCAGACAACACTCAAGCACTTAAACTTCACAAATATTATAAAGAAGCTGTTAAAACAGCTGTTTGATTAATATATAGCAAAAAACCCCAAGGTCAAGGACCAATAAAGGTAAAAATAACCACTTAGCTCCAGCCAAGTCGAGACCACGTCCAGCTTGTAAAGCGGCAAACGAGATCTGGGGAAGCAGGTGTAGTGCATCCTGGGATAGGGTATAGCCCAGCCAATGAGAGACTTCGTGCTAGTATATAAGTTGCCGAGTCGGAGCCGATGGATCGGCTCCGAACCCATCTGTCATGAATGTAGGCGAGATAGGATCCCATTACATCACAGAGATTTCTCACCAAGAAATTACAGGGTAAGGGAAAAAAGTCTTATGCGTAAAGACTGAAAGCCCTCCCACTGTATTTTGTCTCTTACAGGTTGTTAAGGGGTGACCTGTGCCTGGCTTACAGGGCAGTCTCTGACCAGGCCCTGATGGAAATGCCACACATTCATATATCAAACTGCAGGAGGGTCACTCACTCCAGGGATCTTAACCTAGCCTCTGACATGGACAGGTCATGCTGGTGAGATACCTCTCACAGAGACTGCTACTTCTCTGAAATAAGCTTTCAATTCATGTGAAATAGAGTCCCTCCTTGACCCTCTTCAAATACAACCTACATCAATGGATGGGTGACTGCAAATTCATTCCTGGGGTGGTCCTCATGTCCCTCCTGGACACAGAAAGTCGGTATTAACTACCATAGACCCTTACCTCTGTGAACTTCACTCACCTAACCACCAATAACTGGAGCATCTTGGGATAAATATGACTAGGCTTGTAAGGGCTCTAGGGCTGTTAGGCTAGTAACCTCCTATGAACCTATGAAACAATTGTTTAAAATTAGTTTTAACAACTTTTTACAACAAAAGTAAAAAAGTAATGCTCCCATTTGAAAGTAATTAAAAGTCACATGATAGTCATTAAAACACTTTTTCCTAGCTTAAATGATTGTTTTACAGAAAAAAATAAGATTTCTGTCATAAAACATAAAGTGGAAGTTTTTTTTTCCTGAAGGGTACTTATCTACCCATCACTGGAACACTGTTATCTGACCATTAATCCTCAAAAGCCTGTAAGAGGAGCACTCTTTAATGGCAGAAATGTTCTAAAGGGCTTGACATCCAAGCCTGACTTTTTTGTCAGCTCTGCTCAAGCTGACTAATGGTTTGCACATGTGGAAGATACCCTTAAGGCTTTGGAAGTTAGCCAACTGTTACATCCTTGGCAGGATATCACCCTTATAGCTAAGCCTACTTTAGCAGTGATAAAATTATGGGCATCTGAAGCTGTGAAATTTCATCTTGCTGATGATCTTGTACTGATCATCCACAGGATGTCTACCTAGAAAGGGAACTAGCTAAGTCCTACCTAACATTGTATGGACTTTTGTTGCCTAAGGCAAGGAATTGTTTAATTTCCTAAGTTCATAGGCATGTACTGGGCTAAAGACCACTAGGGCATTTTTAAGCCTAGCCATGCATTCCAAATCTCTAACAAGTTCTGGTAAAGCAAGGGCATGAAAGACAAAACATTTACAAGGAAGGAACTGCAAAATAAACCATTTATCAGTTGCCTGTGTCCATTAGAGACATGGGTGCCAAACCAAGTTACACATGAATTGGGTTTGAATTGGGTTAAGGAAGAACACTGATTCACATGCATGGGGAGCCTGTTCCAGAGAAGGGGTGGACTCGGATACACACCTGTCTCTCCAGCAGGTTCTATTTATATCACAGTCAAGGTTTCAGTCTTTACAATTGTTAATTCTGGTGCTGTTTGTTTTACAGATATACAGAAGGTCCTTTAGGTTGGGGTCTGACAATGCCTTGTATGCCAGGCATAGATCTCCCCTCAACAGCTTGTAGCAGACATAAAACAGGGAGGGCTTTTAGGCAGTCTGCATAGGAGGTGTTACTTACACCTTGTATTCTTTTAGTAAGGAACCTCTGTGGACATTCCCATTGTTGGATGTGCCTGGTTAGGTACATACCAAAGAGGCATTGTACTCAGTGATAGGTCTGATGAATGCTGAATACAGTGGAACAATAACCTCCTTGGACTAGATTCCATACCTCTGTTTATAAGTTGCACAACATAGAATGATATCCTTACTACTGTAGACATGTGATGGTCAAAGGCTAGAGTACTGTCTACGTGTTTCCCCAAGTCTCTGACTACTAGGTCGGCTCTTAGTGGTGTGTTGTCAATATGATAGTTGCCAGGGGTGGATTACTTCCTAAAGGATACTATTATGCATTTCTTGGCATTTTATTTTAGTCAATGGCTTTGACACAAGTTATTTGTCTGTGTCAGCCCTTCCTTGTGAACATTTCTGTCAGTGGGGAATTCTGACTGCTCCCAATTTGCAATCATCTGCAAATTTAGTCAGCCAGAGGCCCTTGACATTGGCCTTGACTTCAGAGAAGTAAATGCCAACAAGAAGTGTTCCTAGAATTGATCCCTGAGGGACTCTGCTTGTGACTGGCCTCTTTGTAGAGGTGGGCTCCACAGTTCTAACTTCATTAAGTCTTGTCTGTGAGCCAGCTGGCTATCTACCAGGTAATATATATGAGTTTGCACCTACACTCTTGAGTTTGCCAGCAATTCCTTAATGGGGTATTGTGTTTAATGCCTTGGCCAGGACAAGGTAGGCAGTGTGAACCATTCTGCCCTTGTCTGTTCCTTTGATGACCTTCTCAAAAAAGTTCACCAGCTTCAGTAGGCATTACCTGCCCTTGACAAAACCAAACTGGGCTTGGTCCACTGTCTGGAGGTTTCCTATGTCATTATTGATCATTTCCATGATAATTCTTTCCATGACTTTGCATATGAGACTAGTGAGACTTATGGGTCTTTAGTTTCTAGCATCTGTAGATGGCCCACATTTGTGCCAAGGGATGACTGTTGCTGTTAACCATTTGTGAGTTAAGAAGCCTGTTTGAAGGCTAAGGTTAAATAGCGATTCTAGAGGGACTGATAGGTCATGTTTCATGCTATTTATAAAGCATCCTGGAATAAAGTCTAGGCCCATCAATCCAGTGTTCTTAGCCTTAGACAGAGCATTGAGGACCTATTCCCCTAGCGATAGCAGGGGAAGTTATATTTAATGGTATTTATTGATGGGAGATTAAGAAAGAAAGAGGTGTAAAGTTAGTAATGAATTTGTCTGCCAGTAGGTTTGCTATATTTCTGGCTCAGTATAGGTGTCTCTACTGGTTTACTATCAGTATGTCGGAACAGACTCAGTCGAACATTGCTTACATCAACCCACGTCCAAGAAATTTGACAATGCCGAATGCCGGCATTGCCGAATTACATCTCGAATACAACCATGGAACAAGCTTTAACATAGGTTGAGATAGGGGCCAGGTTTGTACTTCGGCAATGTCAGGTTCGATATTGTCACCATTCAACCCCTTGCCTTTCATTGAAGCGGATTCGTCAGAAGCCAATATTGATAGTAAACCGTCTCTACTAACAATGAGCTCTGCACATAATTGTGTATTACCTTTAAGGCTGCAGACATAGTATTGTTTGGATTCCTTTGAGAGTGTATACAGAACTCAGAGCTGCTTCTCATCAAGAAGAAACAAAGACCCTTAAAAGATTTCCAACCCAGAATGGTCAAGGGAACCAGAACAGGGACTAGACATGAACTCCAAAGGCTGTTTCTTTCTCAGAAGCTTCTAGATACATGAAATAAGTTTTGGGGGACTTACAAAACTGTCCCCACCTTTTAATGGATTGAACCAATGTGAGTGACCTTTTTCTGTCTTGTTAATGCAGTACAACACTTTAATGTCCATTTACTAAGTTATATTAGTTTAACATCTGTATTAATAAAATTCTATTTATATTATACAGACTCAATCTGGTGCATGCTAATTGATTTAATTCTAAGATTAATTTGAATCTAACATGAATCTACAGTAGGTTTGGAAAGGGGAAGATAAGGGCTGAATCAAATGATTTTTCACCCCAGTCTCCGATACTGTTGCCATATGCATAGCTGATAATATAAAATATATTCTTTCCTATTTGTTCTGACACAAGCATGTTGGCTCACCTCAGTTGGCAAAGGCCAATCAGTGGGGGATTTAATCAGAACAGGAAGAAAAAGCTTGATGGCTGGGTGGGATTGCAAAATGAATAAGCAAAAAATAAAATATTAATACCCACGATTAAAAAAAAAAATAAGGGGACTTTTGCTTAGCACTGTCAAGGCTGAGGACTAGGAGTGGCCAGTGAATTAGCAAATGACAAAAGAATGCCCATTTAGTTTGGGTGGTAAAAAAGAACTGAGGATGTTGTGTGGTGCACTGTGTTATGTAGCTGCAGTTTCTATAAATGTTGTGTCACAAGGTTGCATGCATCCCGCGTATGATGACAGGGATATTTGACTTGAAGAAAATATCTAGCTGGGGAGCTAGCATTCACCATTAGCTGATATACACACATATTTATAATGTTTGCAGCAATTACGCATATGATGCACAACTAGTTTTCAATGCATACATAAGAGTTTCAAAACATGTTCTTCAAAATACCTGATGACTGAAGGTTCCTTCAGTAAAAAAAAAAAAAATGATACAATAACTGAAAATACCATATGTACTCATTGCATAATCTAAGCGGTGATCAATTACAATTTTCTTCTTTGCCATATTGTCGGACTGATAACAATGAATCTTGTTTGGTCACATGTATTAAATATACTAACTGAAAAGCCACTGATCATTAAGGTAAGGATGTACTGCCTTGCCCGAAGCTGAATGACCTTGGAGTTTGCATATTTAAAGAAGCTTGACTGTGGGGAATTGCGCATGCAAAAAAACACTCACTTGGACATTTAGTTAAATTAACATTTTTGCATTGTCCACTTTTTTCAGTTATTTTGAATGCAATACTTGTGTACTTGATTCCTTCCCATATGAAATGCTGTAATATCAGCTGATCAGTGATGAGATCCTCCTTGTTACGTCACACAACTTGATTCATACTCTCCACCAGTCACAATATGGCACTTTTCAGAAGCTCTCATGTTCAAGCTGGAGGCACTCACAACTGCTCTTTGCCCAAGTCATCATACACATAGACAAGACGGGCATGCCTAATCTCTGAGACAAATGGCTTATTCCCATCCACTAACAAGTGCACTTTCTGTAAATCAAGGTGTAAAATACAGTTGTTATAGAACTTAACTATAACAGTAGATGTCCAACTGGATCACTGTTGGATTACTGATTACGAACAAATTATCCTGCCAAGGATAATGTATATTTGTTCAGCATACCAAAGCTTGAACATTTTCATCTTGCACCATATGTCCAACATATACCCCAAATGCAAGATTGCAATCTGGCATATACGAGGTGTATAGGTAAAAAAAATCCACAGGACCTTCTTGCTCCAGACCAGAAGTGAAGTGAGACAAAAAGGGAGGAGAGAAAAAGCAAGATATGACAACTCTCTCTTTCCCGTTTATGCACCATTTGGTACACCGAGCAACAAGCACCTTTCAGTGCTCACTGTTTCTGTAGCAGTTACAGGTTTTACAGGCTCAGGTTGCTAGCCCAAGGTCCACCCTCCTAGGAGGGTGCACCACACACATCCACATGCACACACTCACACCTAGGGCCAGTTTAGAGTGTCCAATCCACCTACTGCATGTCTTTGGAATGTGGGAGGAAGCCAGAGCACCTGGAGGAAACCTACGTTCATAGGTTCATAGATTAGTACTAGGCTAACTGCCCTTGCAAACCATTTTAAGCCTAGCTAATTATCCCTTGTGGGACTCAAACCCTGCACCTTGTGTTTGTAAGGCAAACACCTTAACCATTAGACCACCCTCCCAACCCCAACGCAAATGCAGGGAGGACATGCAGACTCTGCACAGAAAGCAGCCCAGCCGAGAATCGAACCTCTAGCTGTGAGGCAACAATGCTAACTGCTACACCACTGTGCTGCCCAAGATATGACAACTAAGAGAATTGAAATATATATGAAGTCCACCTCAGCCAGGATAACAAAGTAAAAGGAGGAAGGGTTCTAATACTGTAAGTTCTTACACACTTGCTCTGTGTCCTTCCTTGATAACTATTGTAATATTGATTACAAATATAAAGATTTCCAAAGCTTTTTAGAGATAGTGCGACTGAGAAAGATAAAGAAAACAGGGAAGACCGAGTAACTGAGCTGAAGTTAAAAATTTCTTGTAAGACAGATCTAGAGAAACCAGCTCAGGACCCAGAGAAGGTATCCATTTTGTAGTGCTTAGCACATGTGAATCGAAGTTCAAGTGGCTGCCTCTAAAATGGATCTGGTGTCCAGACCTTTGAAAAAGCACGAGTGAAAGCAACAGCTCTGGAAGAGTGTTAGTTTTATGAGACTGGAAAGGTGTTTTTTCAATGGAAAGAATAACAAAAAGAAATAGCCAAGGAAATCATTTGGAGATGGATTGTTTAGAGAAAGGGTAGCCCAACTTTTTATCCTGAAATTAAATAAAAATTTGATCAGAGTTCCAAATAGCCTCAGTCTTGTCAAGATAAAATTTGAGCTGTTTATGAACATCTAATGAATGTAAAATCTTCTCTCCCTTATTTTGTGGTAAGGCAAGGACGTAGACAAGGTTTATACATTGATTTAAAGATAATTCACTGACCATCTTAGGCAGACAAGAATGGTTCGTTCTTACTGACACACTGTGTTTGTAAAAAGTGAGAGAAGTATGGGCTTGCAGTTTTCAGACTCTCTTAACCAGTAAGCCTGTCTTCTAGGTAAAAAAAATGAGAGAGAAAGGAGAAGCAGGTTCAAAAAAGTCAGCTTTTCTAGAACATATTTAAGGTTCTAAGGAGGAGGCGTGGATTTTCTTGGTGGCCTGATGTGGATGACATTTTCAAAAACTGTTTGACCTCAAAACATGCAGAAAAAGGTGGATCCAAATGTAGGTAGGTAGAAATTGCTGACAAATGTGCTTTAATAGAAGAAAATGGCAGCCTTGAATTGAGCAGCTCAAACAAATATGAAATAATGGCATGAACACCCATCTGATAAGGGTCCTATTTTTGTTTTCTGTAGGCACCAAAAGCAAAATCTCTTCCATCTGAAACATGAGCTTTTCTTGTTGCAGGTTTTGTGTCTCCTGTAATACATGTAGGACATCATTAGAGAAAAGGTGTCTAAAAGGAATCAAAATCTAATACAAATTAACGTTTTTAAGTTTGAATGAAGGAGCACTTAAGTGAGAAGTCTATCCTGTGATATAACTTGTGGTGAATACCATTGTCAGGTAGAAGATAAGGGAAGAAAGGGTGAACCAATGTTGTCTGGACTAAAGTGGGGTCAGGACTGAACTTCCTGATTCTGATACGGACCTTTGGGTTTAAGAGAAAGCAAGAAAAGACATACATGATTTTCCCCCTCTAATACATTTTCCATGCCTCTTGGTATGATACTGTACAGCAAAACAGTCTGAACTGCCTGTTCAGAGTGGAGGCAAAATCTGCTTGGGGAGTTCCCCACTGATGGACAGTCTGCAAAAAGACCTCCCTGTTCAACATCCATTTGTGATGTTTTGTCCTGCACCTACTCAAGTAGTCTGCCACAATATTCATCCCTGAGGGAATGTAGACTGCCTAAAGGAAGATGATGTGTTGAATGGTTACCTCCTAGGCAGTCAAGGCAAGTGTGCAGTGATAGTAAGATTTTTTCAACCACTGTTTGCTAATATATCACGTTACAGTGGTGTTTTCTGTGAGAATTTAAAAGGATCTTGAAAACCAAAGGTGATGAATAGACTGGAGGTTTAATATTAGGGCTTTCATTTCTTTGACATTTATGTGTCTTCTTCTGTCATGCCCAGAACAAACACCCTGGATATTTATGTTCATCAAACATGCCCCCATGCCACTCATATACTTGATTACTTCTCATGTGAAATTCCTGTGGAAACTTCCTGGCAAAGGATGGGAACCAGAAAGGGCATTCCTTGATTTATTGACATTTGGTTGATCCAACTAAGATATTTATTTTTGATGAAGGGCAACAGAGGAATAGGGAAGCTTAGAGTGTGGCAATGCTGTACCCAAATAGACCTGAAGTACCACAAATCTTCCTTATGTGGAGTCTGGTAAAATATATCATTTGTATAGCTGAAGCCATATACTCCAGGGCTCTCAATATCTCTCTTGAGTTCAACTTTAGAGAGAGGAGAGATTGAAAATAAACCATTAAAAATAGCTTTTTATCCTGTGGAAAGAATGCCATTGTGGATACAGTGTTGAAATGGCAAACAATAAATACCTGATCCTGAGAATATACTTTTTTTAAGTTTATTGTGATGAGGCACAGAAAAAAAGGCCATGATGAACCTGAAATCTGAAATCAGCATTTCTTTTTAAGAAGTCTGGAGAAGTAAGTCATATAGATAGGAGAAGATGTGTATACTCTGCAGACTGCAGAATGCTGTGACAAGAACTAGGCATTTTGTGAATACCCTTGCAGCTGTGGAAAGACCAAAAGGCAAAGAAGAAAACTGAAAGTGAAACTGTAAAGCACTAAATCTCTATTTTCTGTGATCTGAGTGAATGGGAATATGTGTATTTTATGCTCATGGTAAACAAAAAGGCATCAGGAAGGATCATTAGAAGAAGAGTTTGTAAAGAAAACATCCTGAATTTTGGAACCATTAAAAATTATTTGTGGACTAAAATCCAGAATGGGTCTCCAGTTGCCCTCCTTCCTGAATACCAAAAAGAGTCTTGAATAAAAGTCATTTTTCTGCTGATGGAAGGGAGCGAGTTCTGTAATTCCCTGATGGAACAACTCAACCAGGATGGGAAAAATGATGTGTTCTTGATTTGGGAGCTCCTGTAGAATACCCAAATTGGTTGGAGGAAAGAGCAAAGATAGTATGTAATCTTCCTCTACGAAGTTGAAGACCTATTTATCTTAAGTTAACAGTCTCCATGCAGAAAATAAAAGACAAAGCTTGCTTGAGAGAGAGAGAGAGAAAGAGGGAGGGAGAGTAGACAGGCCAAGGAGGAAGGGAAGCTGAATTAGACAGTCACAAATTGGCTGACTTGTCTGAAAAGAAGACTTTAGGTCTTTCCAAATCTGGTTTTGCTTTGCCCTGGATCTTCCTTATGGATAACTTCTTACCTTTTTCTTGATATTTCTGATCCTTAGAAAAAAGGGACCAGCTTAGATGGATAATTAATCTGGAATTTTGGGACAAAGGAAAAAAATTTGTTTAATATTCTGCATAAGGGACTTCTACTTATGACACAGTATACATAGGCAGTAACTGCTAATTTATTGTTTAGTGAGAATTTTTTCTGCTCAGCAATCTTGGGAAACCTCATGAAAAACTACAGAAAACGATGCTCACATTAAAAATAAAGAAAATAAAAATCTGTCAGAGACATGAGTAAAAAGACCAGATCGGCTCTGACTGAGTTGCAACTGACACCATATGAGGATAGAGTGCAGGTTGAGGGGGAACTCTAGCAAGCTTCATCTTCACCGGTGTCACATATTCAGGAGAAACTTGAAATAGTCTTCCCAGAAGTTTAAAAAATGGAGAGTTGGCTGGATCAACTGGAAAGTGTCTTTTCCATATAGTCAGATGATATAGAAGGTTTGAAGAGGAAAAGGGACAACAATAATGAGCATCTGGCAGAGCTGTAAGTAGCACAAGTAGAAATTAAAGAGAAGCTACTTGAAATAGAGGAAAGTTAGAGATGACAGAATCTGAGGTTTACAAGCATACCTGAGGGAGCAGAAGGAAATCACTGCAAGAAGAATATGATGGCAAAACTTAGCATGTGCACTGGTAGGTCCCCTGAAAGGATCTTAATAGACAGGGTGCCTAGGGATTATATGATAGCTGGATTAATGGCAATATTCTCACCACACATAATTGTTCAGATCTAAAATTACCAGTTAAAAGAACAACTTCTGACAGACTTGTGGCAAAAGGGAAAAAATTTAATGGTGGAGGGCAAATGGATATTTGTGGATAAGGATTACTTTTTCAGCATGAGGCAAAAGAAAAACTAATTTCAACTGATTATTAGATCCTGCAGAAATCTGGCCCTCAAATTTAAACTGGTTTACCCAGCCCAACACTTTTGAAAATCTTCTTTCCCTCAGGGCTGAAATAATTTTTGGATCTGGGCAAAACAAAATCCATGACTGACAGGTATCAAGTATTAGCTTGATTGTGAGCACACAGACCAGGCAAAGCAACCTGCCAGAGTACCAAGGGAACGTCAGCACCAGCAAGTAACCACTTAGAGATGACCTTTAAAATCCCTTCCACTCTTTCATAAAATGCAAGACAATCAAAGTGAGGTGGTGAAAAATATGAAAAAAGCCAGAGAATGCCTTCAGAGTATAAAACAAGATGAAGGGCAACATAATGCAGCATTGTCAAAGAGAAGGCTGATACCTTGTTGTGCAGATACCTGGGGCTCAGATTAAAGTGATACCTAATAAAGGACCCAATAGTGTATGTGTTTCATATTTTCATCAACCTATGCATTTTGCTGCCTGAGTTAAGGCTAGGACATAAGGACTTGACAAAGATTAAAGTCATTGGATATAAACATTAGCAAATTCTACTTGCATGTTACTTTTGTTAAAGCTGGTCTATGTCTCGGGGGGGGGGTGATAAAATGTTAAATGTTTTAATATTACATAAATGTTCAGCACCTTCTAAATATTTGTTGTGATTTGCTGATAGATGCAGAAGCAAGAAACAGGAAGATGAAAGCAGGGGATTACAGTGTAGGGAAAAAAGCAAAGACTTACAGCTTCTATATTGACTAAATACATGCTGCAATTATTAACTACAAGTGGGAGAAGCAGTACAAAAGTCATCAGGACCAATGAGAGTGGGAGCAAAATGTCATATTAAGGAGGGAGATCAGAATGTATAACATGGAATTTTTAATGCTGAGACTGAAAAACACAGCAATATTTTATATAAAAGCAGCAACCATTAAATATTTTGTGACATTGTTTAAAAATTAATAATCACCCAGAAGCAAGTAAATGCAAGAAGTACAGACAATGAGAGTTAGGAGGGGAAATGTGAGGGTTTCAATTGTTTATAGGATCAAGAAGAGCTCTTTATCTTTAGATTGTAAGTGAAACAGAAGAGTGGCAAGTTGATCAATAAGAATATACATCATGATGTGCTAAGAAAGGTGTGGTTTAGATCTTGCAAGTGTGAAAGGAAGATGGTGAATGAAGATCACCAAAATAAAAGATTTCTAAGCAATTTCTTAAGGAAACATGATAGCTTGTGTAAAGATATAAACATCTGAACTAGTGGCCTAGGACAAAGGCAATATGTCTTGTGAGAGCTAACCAATTGGAAACATTATAGAGTACTAAAAGGGGAAAATGTTGATAGGCTAAGGTCTGTAATAAGTATGGTTACATTAAAGTTACAGAAGTAACTGTCAGAGTAATATGAAGAGAAAGGATGTGAGTTGTAAGGGAAAGCAAAAAAAGTAGAGGTAGACAAATAACTTATTCGGAAATGAAAAGTTCTATACTAAATGAAGAGCAAAATGGTTGGACTTGAAAGAGGGGGGATCAGATGGAAAGCTTGAGACTTAAATTCCTACAAAGCATACATTAAAGTGGCAATGAGGGCAGTGGCTTGAAATGAAGGTAGAAGAAAATAGAAAGGTGTGGGGGAGGAGTTTGTACATAGATAGTGTAAAGAAAATTTTTAAAATGAAATGTAAATACTGGAAAGGATAGTAGGGGAAATGAGAAAATCTCAGGTATTGGTGAAGTGGAAAAGAGTTAAAATGCTTCAAATGAAAGGCACCTCATGTAGTTAAAAGAGCAAAATGAATTTGCTGATTTACAAGTAATTTGGGAAAATCAGATAAATGAAAGGATTGAGAGGCATAAGGGAGCTCTGTGGGTGCTGTTTGATGAAGCATCACCTTCTTCTTCTTCTTCTTTTGGCTTTTCCCTGTTAGGGGTCACCACAGCGGATCACTTGTCTGCTCATGATTGGCAGTGGAGTTTTACAGTGTTGAGTTTCCAGCTCGGTGCCCAACCTTCCACAGAAGGCACATACACGCACACACTCACACCTAGGGCCAATTTAGAGTGCCCAATCCACCTACAGCATGTCTTTGGGATGTGGGAGGAAACCGGAGCACCCGGAGGAAACCCACACAACCACAGGGAGGACATGCAGACTCCGCACAGAAGGCACCCCAGCTGAGGATTGAACCAGAGAACCTCTTGCTGTGAGGCGGCAACACTAACCGCTGCACCACCGTGGCCACCCTTGATGAAGCATCACCCCAAATCAGAAAATGTTGGGCATCCAGATTTAGACAAAAAAAAACAGTTGAAATGGCTGTGATGAAACTAAGGGACTCTAAAATTGGAAGATTACTGAGTGACCCTGCAGATATTCAGGAGCAATTTAGACTTTATCTAAGCAAACTATATAGAAGGCAAAAACACAAGGATGATAGGCCACTACAAGTTAAGGGGTTCTTCCCGGGTTTAGGACTATAAAGATTAACGGAATTAGAAGCTCAGGAACTTGTAAATCCTATCTCAATACCAAAAGTCAAGAAACATTAGAGAAATCAGGCAGAGGATAAATCCCCAAGGTGGGATGGGTTCTCAGTAGTGGTATAGAAAGAGTTCCAGAAAGAACGAATACCTAAGTAACATGCATTATGTAACTTAATGGAGCTAAGGAAAATGACAAACTGTTTGCATCAGGTAGTGATTTAATTTAATTTGTGTATATTTTGTTTCTATCATCGTACATTTGTTCTTATTATGTTTTCTTTTTCTTGTTCTCTTTTCTCCACTTTATTCAAAATGATGTGTAATAACAATACTAACTAATTATACAATAATATTTTTGTAGATAGTTTTTAGGGTTCTTGTACACAGACCTGAAGAAGTCTAGAAGGACGAAAGTGATCTTTGTTAAGAATAGGTTATGAAAATAGAACATGATTTTTACAATTGATTTTTTACATGCAAAGTATATATGTATATATTTATATATATATTTTTTGATTGCCAAATGGACTAAGATTTATATATTTCCAGCCATGTAGTATATTGTCTTGGATAAATTCGGAGACTTACCAATCTGGTTTATTATAAATTTTATATAAAGTACATAATGGTTATATTATTATGACAGCTGCTAAGTAGGGCAGGACCAGCTTGAATGTCATACTGATGGGGGAAGGGATGTGAATTTAACATGTGTACCAGTAACACTTTGTTTTACAGCACAATAAACAACTCCCTTGCCTGATAAAAAGTATATATATATATATATATATATATATATATTTATATATATATTTTTTTAGAAAGCTTTTGAGGAAACTATTACTCTTGTTTTTATTTTACTTGGATTGCTTGTCTGTGTACTTAAAGGATTTTTGACTAGAAACAGACTGCCTGCCCTGCTTGGATTACTTTTGAATACTTAGTAATTCTGTACAATATTTCAGATTATATATTTTTTATTATTTTTTTTACTTAAGACTAGTTTTAAGTTCGCTACTTCTACTACTATTGTCTGAGCTGATTAATATACAGTGATTAACTAGGGATATATGGATTGAAAATCTTCCACACAGAGACGTTTCTTACACTGTTTTTGTTTTTGGACCCACTATACTTGTTTAGTGGGTTGTTTGAGACTTCAGGGATACCACAGAGATTACGTGTTTTTTTTTCTTCCCAATATTTTCTGACCTCTTCTGACTGATTCCTACAGTTATCATGCAAATTGTCACAATTATGGTGAGAAGTTATTATTTCTACATATTATATAAAGCAGATTTTTTTAAATGTCTTATTCCAGCTTTTGTGATACACACATTGGCAGGTTAATCCTTTATACAGTTTTTTTCTTATCATCAACATTGGAACCTATGTCACATTTTGAATGACTTTATTTTAACAAAAACCCTCAAACAAGAAACCAAACACACTCCATAACCTGTTAACGTAATACAAGCACACACAACTATGTACATATTCAAATAGAGCAGTTTAACTCTTCTAATAGCTAACCTGAAATTGTGGTTATCCATGCTAAGACATGTTATTGCAAGTCCTTCTACTTATACTAGTTGGTTCTGTTCTTTTTTTATCTTTATTCCCCCTTCCTACAGATGTGACAACTACTTGCATACTTTCAGAAATCATTAACTTTTAACCATGAAGGAAACAGTGTTCTGTCTTTTATTGCCCTATTATCAGCTTGCCTGCATGGAAAAGTGACAGAAAAAAAAAGATAAATGAAGTGCTCTGCTGCAGTCTGAAAGACAAGCCAAAACATTTTTTTTTTTTTTTTGCTAAAGGAAAATTTTTCATCATATTTAGTGTTTTCATATTTACTTGTTTCCACTTAAAATTTGTTATTAGACTATGCCAAGGGTCTTAATCCAGATATTCAGTCATGCAGACTTAAGAGAAAATATATCAGCTCTGCATAAAGTCAAGGTGTTAATCAGTGTGCAGCCATCTTGGAAGTCCCCATATCAACCTATATTGACTGATCTTGAACCATGATTATACAGTGTTTGTGGCTATACTAGCAAATAGGTTAGCTAAAATGCTACCCAAAGTGAGCGATCGAGATCAAAGTGGATTTATAAAAGGCAGACAAACATTTGACAACATTATGTGGATGCATATGATATGTTGTACAGCAAACAGGGAGGGAAGATAGCTGGTGTTATTAGCACTAGGTGCAGAGAAAGCATTTGACAGAGTTCATTGGGATAATCTATGGGAAGTGCTTTGCAGAATGGGTTTCCCCTGAAGAGTTTACAACCATGATGCAATGGATATATGGAAATCTAATGTCAGTTGCTAAACTGACTGCACAGGTGAAGGCAGAGATAGAGGTGATAAGGGGCACTAGAACAAGTTGCCCACTGTCACTGTTTTTTGCTCTTTATGTAGAACTCCTGGCCCAGAAAAACAGAGAACTGGAAATAAAAGGATGGGAATGGCAGGGGCAGGAAGATAAAATAGTATTACTTGGAGATGATGCAATTTATTTTGCTCATCTCCAGATAGAGATATTCCAAAATATTTGAAATGCTGCAACAGTTTGCTAGGTTTTCTTGGTACAAGATAAATGAAGACAAGACAAAAGATATATCCATAAATGAAACACCAGCACCTGTCTTGATTCAATGGTAGTCACATCTTTGGAAGCAGTTTTTATTGAAGTAGTTAGGAATATGGCTTGAAAGATATTCCAATTAGTTTCCAAAGACAACTCGGAAGAGGATAAAGGGGAAAGATTTTAATGTGTTACGGAAATGAAGGATTTTAGCAATTCATCTGGATGACAGCATTGCAGTGGTTAAAATACAGTATTACACATGGTACAGGCATTTACATATGAACCAAACAAAAGATTGTGAGAAAATCTAAGAAGAGAAACCATGAAATATATATATGGGAATGGAAAGCCCTGAGATTGTGAAATTGAAGAAAATGATCTTATTTCTAAATGAAGGGGGCTGGCAATTCCAAATCTATATGAATATAATAAAAATGCACAGCTATGATTCAGTCATAACCTTCAGAACACTGAGCATAAAGCTAGCTGGAAATCAATGATGTCGAATGATATTCAGCATCAAAATCCTGCAAGCAAAATAAATGTTTGATCCCTGGTCAAAGTCAAGAAGCAAAATAAAGGAACAATAGGGAAAGTATTTAACAACATGATACAAATGCTGAATACAAAAATATACAGTAAATGCAAATTTGAGCTGGGACCTAAAGAGTTTGCAAATAGTCAGATAACACCAACTGTAGAAATCTTGAAGAGTGGTGTAACAGTGAAAGAAAAATATACTTCTGGGAAAAGATGAGAGAGGGAGGTAGAATATTAGAGTGAGAGGAGTTATGTGAAAAATTAAAAATTCGAGGTTCAGAGCAATTAATGTACAAGGGATATTATTGGTTATTGAAGAAACTAAGACTCTTTGTACCAAAGGCAAGCGTCCAGTCTGGTGGACCCCAGCCATAAACAAGCTCTACAACAAAAGGAGGAAGCTACTACAAGATAGAGCAAAATCCCTGAAAGGTAAGACACCTTTGATCATTATAAGTAAAAAACTAAGAGCTCTCATAAAATCATCCAAGGCAAATTTTGAGAGAAAAATCGCCAAGGACTCAAAAGACAATCATAAGGCCTTCTTTAGCTATGTTAGAAACCTAGGAGGAAACTCCCAGATATGCTCAGAATTAGTTCAAAATGATGTGAAGATTACTGAACCTACACACATTGCCAACATACTGGCTGACAGGTTCAGTGTAAACTTCTCCCCCCACTCCCCCCCAAAAGGAGAGATATCTATACCAGAGGATTGTAGCCCTCCAAACATCTCCAACGCCCAGGTGAGAACTGCCCTCTCCAAGGCAAAAAACACAGCATCCATGGGACCGGATGGTGTCCCCGGCTGTGTGCTCCACGAACTCAATGAGGAATTAAACCCGCAGTTAGGACAGCTGTTTAATCTTAGCCTCACCTCAGGATACGTACCCAAGGAGTGGCGCACAGCGACTGTGGTCCCACTTCACAAGGGCGGTGCCTCCACCGACCCTGGTAATTACCATCCCATTAGCTTGACAAGCCTTATCTGCAAAGCCATGGAGAGGATCATAATCGAACTCATAAATAAAGACATAGGGAACTTGCAGACTTTGGATCCAACCCAGTTTGGCTTTGTCAAAGGCAGATCATGCCTTTTAAACTTGGTTGACTTTTTCGAGACAGTCACCAAGGCCATTGATGAGGGAAAGGCAGTCCATACAGCCTACCTCCACCTGGCAAAGGCCTTCGACGCAATACCCCACTCAGGTATCATCGACAAACTCATCAGCTTGAATGTAAACCCATACATCACAAGATGGGTTGCAAACTGGCTAAGTGACAGAACCCACAGGGTCAGAGTTGCTGGAGCCATGTCAGACTCAAAGCCTGTCACAAGTGGTGTCCCACAGGGCTCAGTCCTGGGTCCACTCTTGTTTGGCATCTACTTTTCTGAAGTACAAGCAAACACAGGAGGGTTATGGCTGACAAAGTTTGCAGATGACTGCAAACTGGGCCATAGTCAAAACACATCTGACACAGATATCCTTCAGAAGGGCCTCACAGAAACGGATAACTGGTGCCAGAGCCATGGCCTAAAGTTAAACGCCAAGAAATGCATAGTCATACCCTTCGGGAGAAACAAGGTTACCCCTAGCTACCATATAGGTGGCAATCCACTGAGCACAGAAGAAGTCATCAGGGATCTGGGGACCCAGGTTGACAGTAGCCTTCGCTTGACACTCATGTTGCTAAAGTAGTTAGGAAAACCTTCTACATTGCCCACCTGATCATGAAGGGATTCACATCTAGATCAAGGGAGGTCATCGTCCCCCTGTACTCATCACTCATTAGACCTATGATTGAGTACAATGCCCCATTCGGAATGTATCTGACCCGACACCTGCAGCAGCTGGAAAGGCCCCAAAAGTTCCTCACCAAAAGGATAAAGGGTCTCAAAAATATGTCTTATGCTGCCCGACTGAAAGAACTCCAGCTCTATTCAGTCTCATACCGCTTGCTCAGAGGTGACCTGTGCCTGACATATAAGGCCATGTCAAACCCAGATTTGATGAATATGCTTCACCTCAAAAAATCTAGATCCCTCAGAACCACAAGGGCGGGAGACTTAAACCTTGACACGGTTATTAATAGAACGTGCTGGAGGGACAAATTCATCACCCAGAGACTCCCTATGCTGTGGAACAAAATCCCGGTACATGTGAGGCAGAGCACCTCGCTGGCCTTATTCAAGAGGAATCTTGACCAATGGATGGGAGATCGCAGATATACCCCAGGGATTACTTCAGTGTCACTGCTTGACAGAGGCACAGCAAAATAATAGGCATAGTTTTATTCAAACTAAAGGGGTGGCGAAAGCCACATAACTATGGGCTAGGCTTATAAATGCCCTTGGGCAGATAGCCTAGTATGAACCTATGAACCTATGAACCTAAATATGATGACAAAGTTAAACACAGAAACTTATAGAGACCTAAAGCCATAACATTACTGGTAGATGCCAGAATCAAAGATTTAGTAAGCAAGAGACTTGTAAGTAGATTCTACAGGGCTCTAATGGAGGATAGATGGGTAAGGAAAGAAAGACCAGTGACAGAATGAATTAACACATGCATGAAGGTAATTTGAAAACAGGCATGCAAGAAACCAAAATTATGTGACCAAATCCAGGAAATGTAGAATGTCAATATGGAAGTGTCTCCACAAATAATTTTATACACTAGAAATGCTAAATGGGGTGTGCCCCAAGGCTAATGAAAATTGCTCGAGGTAGATTACAAATCAGGCGAAGGACTAGAGATATGTTTTTAGGGGGCTATGACAAGCTAAAGAACTCCAGATAATAGATACAGAGTTCGATACACTTTTAATAAAAGAGTGGAAAGTAACAGAAACAAACTTCATCCTAAGTTGGACAGACAAACTCTAAGCAGAGAAGCACGTGGAAGTTTTAATACTCTAATATTTATATTGGCTAAGAAAACATTTGGAAAAACAAAAGACAGCCCATTGTAGAAGAAGTAGTTAAGTTAGAAGATGAAGTTAGAAAAGTGGACGACCAGATTATGAAAACTAAACCAGGTTCTATGGGAAGAAATGGGAACAGTGGGGATATATGTATTGATGGAGGGAGAAATGAGTAAAGAAACTAGAAAGGAAGAGATACAGAAGCTGCAAGGAATTCAGGTTAGACGATTCTGGTAATTTATTTTTAGACAATGTAAATGTAAGCCTTGCAAACAGATAAGGATCGTAATGTTCAATTTGTAATGTCTGGTATTGGGATGTGCTTGTGTTTACTTACTGACAGATTTAATTTGATTCTTTCTTTAAATGTCAAGTGCAGCTCCTAGATGAGTTCAGTGTATCATGCATGTGGACTGCACTAGCTATTGTAAACAGGTTGTTAAATCAAGTTTGTTTCTTAAAAAAAACTTACTTCTCTCATGCAAGTTTTTTTAAAATTTCAACAGCAGCAAAATAAAAAAAATCTGGAGGGGTATCTAATAACTTAGATTTGACTTCTTCTGACAGAGACTGCAACCTCAACCAAGACTATCTCTTTAACACTGCCCTAATAGCCGCAGATGCTGTAGAAGATGCCTATGACACATCATAACTGCATTTAATAGTGTCAATAAAGATAACATAGAAGTTTGCATCAGACATGCCTACCATAGCTTTATTAATGTCTCCCAAAAGAAATAAAAATGCCAGTAACTTCTTTTCACACTAGGCAGATGAAATAACAAGAGCTCAATCTGGTTCAGCAACAGAAATATTATAATGTCAGACCAACTAAGACATCCTCTCTCTCTCTCTATATATATATATATATATATATATATATATATATATATATGAATTTTAGTTCTGATGCAATGGCAAATTAATACACATATATTCATGACAACAGTCTCAGCTGGAAAGTTATAAAATAACATTCCCACCAGTGAAAACTGTAGATCAATGTGTGTATATACCTTTAAAAAGCTATCCAAGGGCCTGCATAAGTGTATAAATATTGAGCATGTGCAAGCTAGACTGCAATTTTGTAGTAAGCTGTTGAGATGTAAGCATGTATGTTTCTAAGGTCTGTCTGTTAACTAGTTTGTATCTTATGATGCTGCTATCCATCCTGATGCATTCTATGTATTAAAACATCTAAATGAAATACCCTGCCTGCTTGTCATCTATATTAGAGAAAGAGAGAGAGAGAGAGAGAGACAAGTGACACGGTGTCAGAAGTGGCATGTCTAAAAGGACATGGTATCAGAAGTGGCATGTCTGAAGAGCATGAAGTTAGAAGCAGCATGGCTAAAATGACTTAAGGCACTTGCTTGGAACTGGTAGAATATAAAGCAGTGAATCATCCCTAAAATGTGCATAGTTTGCAAAACAGGTCAGAAACAAATTTCGGGTATTAAAACTTGCTCAGCACTATTTCTTTTTCGAAAATATGAAATGAGGCATATAGAACATTCTAAATGATATTAGCATAAACCAATACTTACGATACTGATAAAAAAATATTCAAATTACTATGGAAAATGTTTGAAATAAAGTCAGAACTGCATAAAACAAATAAAATAAAGGGAAATGACTGCATTTTCACAAAGCATATAATTTTCGTATTAAGCAAAGATATCCGAGTTATCAGAAGTGTATAAAATGTTTGCATGTCTGTGCAGGGTTACAGTAAAGCTATTTCACAAAAGTACAGCTATTACAGGGCATATTTCACAGAATACAGCCATTACAGAGCATATTTCACAAAGTACAGTATTTTGAGAGTTTATTGTGCATTTGAGTGTTATTACAAGCTCAAAGAACAGTTTGTTCATACATAATTACAAGGGCAATATTTTCAGTGTGTTTGTGTATACTTTGTAGGCATGGCAGACAGATTTCGAAAACCCAGTACACTTGTGTTTGATAGTAATACTGTTGAGAACTGGAGAGTGTTTGAGCAAGAGTAGGACATATTCATACATACTGCATTTTCTGATAAAGATGATGGTACAAAAGCATTTATACTACTTAATTTAGCTGGGTCAGAAGCCACAGAAAGGGAACGTTCATTTGTGTATGCACCTGCTATAGGGAGGGACTGTCATATTGTTGTACAGGCTGAGTCAAGGGAGGACCCTGTGTGCTTAAAATGGAAATTTAGAAAAATGTGTAACCCCCAGACAAATGTTACAATAGAAAGGCACTTATTTTATACAAGGGTTCAAAAGCATGGTGTGACCGTGCCCTGGCACAGCAATCAAGGAGCCTCAATCCTCACCACTAACACTAGGCAGGTTGTCTCATAGAAGAGAAAAGGATAACTAATACACACAGTAAAGTACAATTTCCTTTAAGTGCACACAGAGATCACACTCAGTCTGAGGCTGGTTGCTCCCTTGCTCAACAGGTCCATAATAAGACTCCACACTGGCAAAGCTATAGGGTCCAGGTCTCAGCCTAACTGGGCAAGCTAAAACCTCCAGTACCCTCTCTGTCCAACCATTACTTCGTGCCCCTGTCAAGTAGCTGACACAACACACACACACTTTGAGATAAGTATTTATACAACTTCACAGACACTCCTGGGAAAGGTTGACACATATTCTCCAACTATGCCCCGTTGACACATATTCTCCAACTATGCCCCTTTACCCAGACTATACGGTAGAAATTACTGCCACCACCCAGTTAATAATATCAGCTACTAAAAGGCCCTTAAAAGGGTGTCCAATTATTACTGTGTAATATTAATATCCAATGGTAATGTGGCTATACAATCTAAGGCTTATCAGAGTGGCCTATTACAATAAACTCTATAAATATGCAATGTATTCTAGAGCTTATCTCTATACAAAGCAGCCACAGGTAGAAGGTTTTAAAAATATTTAATAATAAATAATTAAAACACAAGACAAAACTACTACACCACAGAGATATCTAAGAGTTCAGAGATCACACAGAAACGTAAAATAATACAATAGGACAGGTCTGATTTCAAAGAAAAATACCTAATTAATCTTTACTAGCTTTAACTATTCCTACAAGAAATCACAGTGCTAGAAACTTACATGTGAGCATAAGCAGAGTGCTGGTAAGTTGGATATCAAGATCAAAATGCTTAGTCTCTTGTAAGAAATAGTATTTTAAACATTACTAACAGACATGTTTGCTGGGTCCCTCCCCAAATTACATAATTTTTGACACTTAGGTTTTCCCAGGCAAACAAACTGCATTATTTAGCAATCTAACACCTGCACAGAAACTTACAACAATAGAAGGCGTTTCACATATACATTCTAGCAGAAACCAGAGCAATAAAACATATTCCATATCTAAATTCTGGTCATAAACTTTAGCCTTAAAACAATGGACATGAAATCTTCATCCAGCCATCCTGGAGCCGAATTCTAACATTAAAGAGATTCATAAGATATTTTCAACTTAAAAAGACACATTTGAAATACTTGGCTCGGTTTTCCTTACAGCAGATGGCAATGTTGCAACAATCTTGAAGTTCAAATTTTACAGTGTTTTCTTACATTTAGAAACACAAGCCTATATTTTACATTTATTTATACAGTTGATAGAATTATGTATCAAATTCTATTTGACTAGGCTGGCATGGCAGACAGATTTCGAAAACCCAGTGCACTTGTGTTTGACAGTAATATTGCTGAGAACTGGAGAGTGTTTGAGCAAGAGTACAACATTTTCATACAGACTGCATTTTCTGATAAAGATGATTGTACAAAAGCATTTATTCTATTTAATTTAGCTGGGTCAGAAGCCACAGAAAGGGAATGTTTATTTGTGTATGCACCTGCTATCTATACAGAAGGGGGGAAACTGTCATATTGTTGTGCAGTCTGAGTCAAGAGAGGAACCTGAGTGCTTAAAATTGAAATTTAGAGAAATGTGTAACCCCCAGACAAATGTTACAATGGAAAGGCACTTATTTTATACAAGGGATCAAAAGCATGGTGAAATTTTTGCAGCATATATAGCTGACCTGAGAAACAAGGTTAAAGCATGCAGATTTGGTGATTTAAGGGATGAGTTGGTAAAGGATAGACTTGTGTGTGTTATAAAAGATGATGCTGTGAAAAAGATTTTGCTTTGTGACAGTGATTTAACTTTGAATAAGGCCATTGAGATTTGTCAGATATACAAGCTCACAGAAAAGCACACAGATATGCTTACAAATGAGAACAGCTCTAGAAGGCACAGTGATAAAGCTCATACCTCTCAACCTCTTAGACCAAGAAATCTAGACAAAGCCATAAATAACAGTGGGACAAAGGCCCAAAAATAGGGAAATTTTTTAAATATTGCTCTTACAAACTTAGAAAGTTAATAGAATAACAGGTTGTTGTATAGGTGGAGTACTATGTACGTCATCACATTTGTATTTTAAATTGTGTTAATCTAATTGGTATTGACTTCTGATGAAGTTTGCCTCAGTGCAAACGAAAAGCGCTTCAAGTCAAGTGTACATTTTTGTAATAGTAAACTATTGGGAAGACCTGCCCGAGTGCTGTTTGTTTTTTATTAGTTTTTGTTTGTTTTGGTGAGCTTTTACATTAGCATGGATTTTCTGAATGGTACGTCTAAAACTCATTTTTTTTAACTTTAATGATTTGCCACTAATTTGCCAGAAAACCACAATTTTTTTACAAACAGACCAAAAGTATGAGGCAAACATCTGGACATTCTGTGAAAATATGTATAGTTGAGAGGTATGATAAAGCTCATGTTGATAGTATGTAGCACATAGTTAAAAGAAACAGACCCAAAAACATGGCAGCAACTGTAGCCCTTGCAGCACTCACTGGTAAATCCCAGAATGTTTTAGCAAATTCCAGAGATCACAACAGTCTCAGTGAAGCCTGAGTTAATCAGCAAACTGAAAGCATGGGCCCCCACCGAGTTTCAAAGCCAGCTGTCATAATTGTGGTGGAAGTCATGAATCTTGAAGGGAAAGATGTTTAGCTTTTGGTCAACAATGCCACAAATGTAATAAATGGAATCATTTCAAAAGGTTTTGTAAATCAAAAGGCCCATGTTCTTTTATTAAAAAGGAACATATTAAGAAATGAGTTAATCAATTAGAAAGCTGCAACCCTACTCTTTATATTGAAGGTGTGTTAGTGCTTCATGAAACAGTTAATGCAGTAGATTTAAGGGCAAAGGATGAACTATTTTGTACTGTTCGGTTGAATGGCAAACCCACAGAACTCAAAGTTGATACAGGTTCCAAGTGCAATGTTATGTCAGCAGAAACATTTGCTAGTATGTGTTATGGCAAAAGGTTTGATATGGCAAGTTGTGCGAAGCTTGTTGCTTATGGAGGTGAAGAAATTCAAACTGAAGACTCAGTACTGCCTTCATGTTACTCTGCTGGAAGAAGCTACAACTTATTTTATGTTATCAAGAGGCTTGTCCAGTCGTTATTAGGGCTTAGAGACCGTTTGAAAATAGGACTGCTTTCATTTAATAAGGAAGTCCATCAAGTTAGCCTCAAAGGCCACTACCTAATTTTGCCCAATATATTTTTTCCTCCTATGCTGCTCTTTTCAAAGACAAACTAGGCAAACTTCCAGCTGTGTACTCCATGAAGTTAGACCAGAGGTCAGTCCAGTTATCAGGCCAGCACAAAAAGTTCCAGTAGCCATGCAGGATAGAGTGAAAGCTGAGCTAGATAAAATGGTGCAACAAGGTGTGATTTGTCCAACTGAAACTCCAAATGAATGGGTATCTTCCATGGTTGTAGCTCATAAAAAAAGCTCAGATGACATCAGAATATGTATTGATCCACAAGATTTGAACAAAGCGCTAAAAAGACCTCATCATCCAATGTGCACAAAGAAATCACAGCCTTCATGCCAAATGCCACTATTTCTTCTGCCTTAGATGCAAAATGTTCATTTTGGCAAATTCAGCTTTACAAAATATCCTCATTACATTCAGTACTCTGGTAGGTACAGATTTTTGAGAATGCCATTTGGGATAAAATTGGCAAGTGAAGTCTTTCAACATGCAATGGAGCACATTTTTTCTGGGTATATTTGTGCGGTTACAGTAGACAACATACTAGTAGGAGGTCATGATGAAGCAGAGCATGACAGAAACCGCAGAAATGCAAATGCAGGCTATGAGAATTTATTTATGTTGGTCATTTATTTACAAGTACAGGGTTGAGACCAGACCATTCAAAGCAAACAGCCATTCTCGAGATGCCAGCTCCAGACAATGTTCAAGGCCTGTAGCATTTTCTTGGCATGGTCAACTACCTAGGCAAGTTCATTTCAGACTCGAGCCACTCAGAGAGCTGAAACTTAAAGATGTATCGTGGTCTTGGTCAGAGCAACACCAAAGAGCATTTGAAGTCCTGAAACATAATTGCTAGTCCACCAACTCTGATACTATAACGTTCACAAGCCAGTTACACTTTCCTATGATGCTTCAAAATTTGGTCTTGGTATAGTCATTCTACAAGAAGATCAACCTGTTGCCTACACATTGAGAACTCTTACCCAAACTGGGATGCAGTATGCCCAAATTGAGAAAGAGTTTTGGCGTCTTTGTTTGCCTGTTCAAAGTTCCATGATTATGTTTAATTGAAACAGACCACCAACCTCTAGTTACTATTTTGAGAAAACCTATGCATTCACCTCCAGCCAGACTGCAACCTGTGATGCTGAAACTGCAAAAGTATAACTGGAATCTTGTCTACTATAAAGGCAAACTTCTTTATCTTGCTGATACATTATCCAGATCACCCAGAAACATCACAGAACAGTATGAGAATGAGAACCTTGATTTTGAAGTCATGGAAGTGAGAATTTTTTTCTTCCACGTCTTGATGAGCTGAGAGATCATACAGCCACAGATCCAGTTTTACAAAGGCTCAACCATTTTATCAATCAAGGATGGCTGTCAAAGCAATCTAGTTTACCTCAAGAAGTGCAACCTTATTTTCTATACAGTGATGAGATTTTGTCCGACAAAGGCATCATTGTGAAAGGTCTGAAAGTAGTTGTTCCAAAGTCCTTGCAAAAAGAGTACATTACTATCTTGTATCATGGTCGCCCAGGAGTCGATTCTGCCAAAAGAAGGTTGACAGGTCTAGTATTTTGGCCTTCTATGTCACAAAGAAAAGTGGGCCCCTGCAAGTATGGTAACTGCACTGCTCCAAAAAGTCATTGAATGAAAAAAGAAATGCAGAGCCAGCAAACTGTGACAGAAAGGTTTATTAATATAAACAGGAGAACAAAACAGACCAGTTTTGGCTGTAAGTTTATCAAGCCTTCATCAGTGCAATAAATTACAGTTGCAAGCATTCTCCTTTTATAGTATATCACCACTAGAGGCTGAATAAGTGAATTACTTCAGTTAATCCAGTCCATTAAAAATATTCATTAAGTCCTGGTGAAAATAAAGCACCCAGTATGATTATCCATTATTCAGCCTCTAGTGGATCTGCAATTCTTTTTCCTTCTGTCACAAGACATTGAGAGGCACTTTCATCTCGTTCTGTGTGTAATAGTACTAAGCCACATCAACAGAAGGAACCACTTTAGCTAAACCAGACTCCTGAACTTCCTTGGTCGACAGCAGCCACTGACATTTTCAAGTGGAATGGTCAACATTATTTGGTGCTAGTAGACTCTTACTCTAATTGGTTCGAGACTTACCTTTCTAACCTAGCATCCAGTACTGTTATTACTAAGATGAAGCATCATTTTGCAGTACATTGGAGTCCACACTAAATTATTTCTGACAATGGCATGCAGTTTACAAGACAACAGTTCAAAAGATTTGCCGAAGAATGGGATTTTACTCATGTTATGAGTAGCCCTGAGTACCCACAGTCAAATGGTTGGGCAGAATGTGCAGTTCAAAGTGCAGAACAGTTACTTGAGAAGTGAAAACAAGATAATAGTGATGTTTTCCTGAATGTCTTGGATCTCAGAAAAGTTCCTCATGATAAACACCTTGGTTCACCTTCTCAGAGACTTCTGTCAAGACAAACTATAACCACATTACCAATCAGTAGTCAATTATTGGTTCCATGTGTCAAGAACAACAGGTCAGTGAAAACCAATCTGTTGAAGAAACACTTAACCCAGAAGTTCTACTAAGATAAAACCAGCAAACCGATCATCCATTACGAGAAGGAGAACTGATAAGGATGCAAACGTCCAAAGATTATGATCGGATTGGTGCCATGAAGAATATTTGCTCAGAGCCAAGGTCATACATTGTGGAATCACAAGGAGTAGTCTTTAGGTGGAATCAGAAGCATTTAATACCAGTGTCCGAGCCTATACCACAGCACATAGCCTGTGAGAAAAACTCTATCTCAGAGCAAGTTGTCAGGTGTTCCAATTCCAGAGGAAGTTCCAGAGGACATTCCCATTCCTCTGATGAATCCAGAAGTTCCTGATATGAGAGGTGCACCACAATATGTCCCTGTTGCTAAATTTGGTCCAAACTGTTATGTTACGAGATATGGTTACATCTCTAAACCCCGTAGCAGATATGAAGCAACTTGGACATGAACATTATGTTTGGTTTCTTATGTCTATACTGATGTTGTTGATGGTGACATTACATAACAGTTAACTATCAGGAATCAAGAGAAGAAACAAGCCTACTTAAGAAAAAAATAAAATACTCAGATTTCAGCACAAGTGTTGATAACAGAATACAGAGAGATCCCCCTCACCCCCAAAAGCTGCTGGTATCCCTCCTCAGTTGCAGATGTCTCCAAAGCTAATACTTTCCTTAGACATAGGGCCAGATTCAGGAAGCCTCCGTGTAAGAGTTATAACTCTTACACGGAGGCTGCAGTGAAACTGTGTGATGTCAGCATGTCATGCATATGCATGAGGTGCATGAGGCATGCTGAATCACACCAGTAACTCTTACACGGTCCATGTAAGAGAGTAGGGGGCGTGTCTGTAGGCTAAGCTCTGCAAGTGGACACGCCCCCGGAAAACTAGAATGGCTGAAAGTAAACAGCCACGAGAAAGGCCATGAAAATGTGAATAAACACACTATACAACACATGCCCCGACTGGCCATCAGTGTATAAAGTGAAGAGATGTCATAAAAGTAAATGAAAACCTTTCTTTTTGTTAAACCCGTAAATGTTTGCTACTGTGTGCGCTGGGTGTGCTACTAGCGCAATCACAGTTAGCAGTCAGGGGAAAAGGATATAAGAACTAAATATGCAAAGTAAGCCAAGAAATAATAGCTTAGTGGTAGAGTACCCGCCCTATGTGTAGGCAAGCAGGGTTCGAGCCCCTACAACAACCTTTTTTTTATTTTTGTAAATAAGCACTAAAAAGCCCCCAGACAGTATTGTACAAATGTAAATGTATGTCCTTTTGTAAAATGGAATGAAACAGAGCATATATTTTGAAGTAACATAAGAATAAAAATAGTCAGAAATGTACTGATAGCTAAGCTGCCGTGAGACAGAGTGCCCGTAGCCGAGTAGTGTTTAAAAAGCTGCAAACTGCGTGCCCGTTGCCAAGCAGCGGATAAACAGGCTGAAACTGTGTGCAATTAGCTGAACATGTGTGTCACTAGCCAATTAAGATTTATCCCAGCGCACACCGTTTGCGCCGCCTCCCACAGGCTAACTGCCAGTGCGCATAAGTAACCTCCGCAAACGAGCGCAGAACAGGTTTAAAGTGCTTAAAAGTGCTTTTGGCATGTTTGATTGACAGGTCTTCAACTCATTTCTGTCAGGAAAAGCAAAAAGCAGTTGCCAGATTCGAACACAGGATACCATGCACTAGAGTCAAGGAACTAAACCACCAAGCCATGACAGCAATACCTAGAAAAGCAGAAATAGCATATATATGGGATAAAACCCAGAATGGAGCATGAGAAAGCATTTTCAGTGAAGTAGATACAATTCCAAAACGGCCAATCAGAGAAATGTGCGGGAAAAGCGGCATATATAAGCCCCATAGGCGGGAATATACAGCATAACTGATTGTAGAACAGACTTGCAGTCAGCATGAGTGGAGTAGGTGAGGGACGTTGCTTTCGAGCACAGCGTTGGGGCGTTGAGGAGTCCAGATACATGGTCTGGCTCCTTGTCCATAATCACGAGGCCCAACTCATGCAGGGCCAGGTCTCATGGGGAGTATATAGGGCTGAGGCGTGGGACCAGTTGGCTCGTGAGCTGACCAGTGCTACTGGCATTCCACGCACTGGTGAGCAGGTCCGTCACCACCATGCGGACCTGAAGAGACGCAAGCAGGACCAATTGAACCGTTGGATCCAGGAGGCCCGGCAAATGCCCAACGCCCCACTACTAATTCACATTTTACCCATGTATGTAAGGATTTCAACCAGCTGATACCATGGAGATGTGTAGTCCAATATTATTCCCTTTGTATTACAGCTGCAGGTGTCCACTCTGCGAATGTCGAGATGCACGCCAGAAGGCTGGTGCGGCTGCGCCACCATGCAGGTTAGTAACCCCACCCAGTACTTGTAAATAAATATTATTATGTACCATGTATCAGAACAGTGCAGTGTATTGATTAAAAGTAATATAATGTGCAAGCAGGAATTGAACGTCTGCAGGTATGGCTGCAACAAGTTCATCAGTATGCAAGTGTAACTGGAAATATAATTGATAGGATTAAACAGTGCTGTAATACAGATGTCCCATCATTAATTAAATATACTGTAACCTGCAGTATAGTCTCAAGAGTACAGCTTCAGAATCTGAGGTAGTCACATGTCAGATATATCCCCTGTTGAAATGCTGAATCATGACAGAAGTGAGGCTGTTGGAAAGTGTTTGAATCACCACAGGTCTAATATGTGAACAAAGCCTAGAAGTACCAACCTGAACTGTGAAGTTGCAGAATGTATGAGAGTGACAGAAATGCTCATGTATGAATAAATAAACTAGTAATAACCCCTGAATATATAAGCCTCAGTGTGTTTTTACAGAACTAAATGCATGTGGGAAGTACAAATTAACATCCCAAACTGATTTCAGTGTGTCTGAATCTGAATGTCTAGCTCAAAATCTGTATATGGTGATAACAGTAAACAATTTGCAGATAGAATGAATGATTATCTGACAGACTAAACAGCCATAGTTGTCCCCTGTCCTGTCATCAAAGTGTAGCAGGATGATGTATCTGATCAAATTCAAAATAAGTAGGATAGTGATGTATGTGTAACAGGTGTAGCATGACAGTCAAATAAAGATTATTTTGAAACATCAGCCTCAACTTAATTGTGTATCTATGATAAATGTGAATTAATGTTTAACATATGAATGTGTCATCACTTTCTATCCCCACCCAACCCTGTAATTCCATATAACAACATCCACTAAATAATGGTATGTGAACATTTCATTAATCATGGACATTTGTCCGTTCCAAACATATATGCATGTCTGTTCGTGCATGTGCCCTGTTCATACCTGCAAATACGATGGCCTGTTGCCATTAATCAACCCTGCATGTCGTTTGACTGTGTTTTGCTGTTCAAATAATGCATGTGATATTGATATGCCCCTTGTTCAATGGTGTCCATATCTGGGTGTTTGTTTGATGGGAATACCAATGCATGCTGTTACAACTAATCTGAATGGAATAAAATGCCACTAACCCAAACTAACATAACTACTCACAAACCTAGAACGCTTGGGAAGGCAGGTCCCAGCGGACCCACCTCTCCCACCTCAGCTGGTGACTGCACCTGGCACTAGTGCCCAGGCGGACCCCTCCGGTGGCCCTGTGCCACCTTCGGGTGGAAGCGCTGCAGGGGATGGGGCCCGTCCCCTCTGCAAGTGTGGCCGGAGGGGTTCGTCCACTCACCCTCCACGGTGTCCGGTCTGTGGTGCGAGGGAGATCCAAGACACTGTTCTTGGACCCCACGCCAGCTCGAGGCTCGTGTGGCACAGCTAACGGCCCCGGCCGTTGCCCGCCACACAGCCCCAGCACAGCCCCGTCCTGGGCTGTGAAGGAACAGTGGCAACTGCCTATGGGTGGGGATATCAGTTCCACTGTTGCCATCTGTGGGCTCGTATCTCGGATATCCCAACCTCCGTCCCGTCAATTGTGTAACCCCCACGTGTGTCATACACCGTCCCTGTATCGTCTTGTCTGTCTTGTCTGTTAACCTACCCAACCTACCTCCCCAGCTTTACCGACTTCCTTCACCTGTCATACCACTCTCACCTGTAAAAAAAAAAAAAAAGGGCACTCTGTCCCACAAAAAATTACGCCCCATACATAGCTGTCCATGTCGCAGACATGTCCGCTGGACATCTAAACTGTTAATTACAATTGGCTGTACAACAAATATTAATGTTGTCCTGACACCTCTCTCAGAGGTGGAAGGTTTCAAATGTCTCACCAAAATACATAGAAATATACAGCTGTTGCTGCAAAGACATGGGCATCTATGGGCCTTACCTACACCCTTCCTGCAAATCCCACGCTTCTTTCCCTACTGTCTTACCCTCTTTGTGACCCCTTTTCACCACTTTCCTGTCACCCCTTTTCTTTTCTTTCAAAGAAAATAGCTGGTGTGTCTTGTGTTAGCGGAGCTCACCGCCAGCAAGATGCGTGAGCTCAGCAAACGAGCGCAGACCTGGTTTAAAGTGCTTAAAAGTGCCTTTATGGCACTTTGATTGACAGGTCCTGTACTCAGTTCCAAAGTTTGCTAAGAAAAATAAATTCCCACTGTCAGTCTCGAACCCAGGACCTTGGTAACATTAGTCCGTATGACCTACCACTAAGCCATGCCTGCTTTACAAGAACAAACTGCTAAAATAAATATAACATGTAATAGTAGGAATCAGTATAAAGGTAATATAGGAGATGTACTATCCAAAGCATGTGTGGTAGAGTTTTAATGGCCAAATAACTGGATTCCCATACTAGTTCAGTGTGAGCAGAAACAGCACTGCTACCTGTTAGCTTGTACATAATAATGTAAGGTAATGTACATATGTGAAGTTATGTATATCTACACATACATATATATAAATATATATTAATACATATGAAATATAATCGTAGGTCTCAGTAGCCATACACACTCACTACAGGAAAAAGTTAACATAATTGCTGCAACCTGAATCTGCAACACAGCCTGACCCCTGTGTGACCTACTTACCCTTCTAACTGCTTACAGGTGGCCTCAACACTTCGATTGACAGGTCCTGTACTCAGTTTGAAAGTTTGCAAAGTAAAAATTCCCACTGTCAGTCTTGAAACCAGGACCTAGGTAACATTAGTCTGTTTGACCTACCACTAAGCCATGCCTGCTGTGGAAGAGCACACTGCTAAAATAAATATAACATGTAATAGTAGGAATCAGTATAAAGGCAATATAGGAGATGTACTATCCAAAGCATGTTTGGTACAGTTTTAATGGCCAAATTACTGGATTCCCATACTAGTTCAGTGTGAGCAGAAACAGCCCTGCTACCTGTTAGCTTGTACATAATAATGTAAGGTAATGTACAGATGTGAAGGTATGTATATCAACACATACATATATATAAATATATATTAATACATATGAAATATAATCGTAGGTCTCAGTAGCCATACACACTCACTACAGGAAACAGTGAAGATATATGCAGCAACCAGAATCTGCAACACAGCCTGGCTCCTGTGAGACCTACTAAGCCCTTTAACTGCTTAAAGGTGCCTCTAGCACTGTGATTGATAGGCCCTATACTCAACCCAAAAGCAGAATATGAGCATACTAGTAGGCCCTACCACAAGACCATTGTAACACTAGTCTGTATGACCTACCACTAAGCCATGACTCTCATACAGGAATATAGTGCTAAATAAGTGGAACATGTAATAGTAGGAATGAAGATAAAGGCAATATAGTATGTCTACTACCCAAAGCATGTCAGGCAGACTTTTATAGTCCCAATTACTGGATTCCCATACTAGAGTAGTGTTAATGGAAACAGCCCTGCTAATTGTTAGCTTGTACCCAATAATGTCAGCTAATGTACATATATGAAAGTATGTATATGTACACAGATATATATATATATATTCATATAGCAATACATATGACATATAGTTGTAGGTGTCAGTATGCATACACACTCACTACAGGGAACAGGCAAGATAAATGCAGCAACCTGAATCTACAACACAGCATGAAGCATGGGAGATGTACTAACCTTCACACTCACAGAACACTGTCAACAGCATACCAGCATGGTCCACGCCCTACAATCTGAAAGGGCAACGCCTATCTCACATACCCTTTTATAGCAGTGTCCTGAAATCACAGTGAGACATGCAATTAGTACACACCCAGCTGCTTGCAATTAGCAAATGCTGCCTTACAATTGGTGCAGAGGCCATCACATGGATCCATGCAGATACCTACAAAAGTATTCAGTACCCACACTCCACTCATGCAATACAGTCATTGCACTAACCGAATGAGAAAGAGAGAGAGAGAGACAGACAGAGAGAGAAAACAAAATATACTGACAGCAAGCAGCAAAACAGCAGCAGCAGCAGCAGCAACAGCAGCAAAATACAAGCAGCATGACTGACTCACCAAAAGCTGCCACAAACACAGGTAATGCAAAGTAGCAGGTTAATCCTGTGTATACTGTGACACCTCCAAATGTATCATAGTTCACTATCAATAGGTATGTCCATGAGATAGGTTGTGTGTAGATAGTCATGAAATATAAACATATGTAAAATTGTTGTACATGTGGGCCATAACTAACACTTCCATAGCTTAGAACACAAGGCCAGTTGTGCATATGATGCAGTAGTTCCCAGGGTCAGTAGAGGTTCCTCCTCATTGGTGTGGGACCACTGTGTATGTATGGCACTGTTCAGGTACATATCCTGTAGTATGGCCATGGATTAATATCAGTCTGTCCTGTGGTGCTATGTCCTCCAGGGGTGAATGTAGCACACATCCAGGGATACCATTCCGTAACAGTGATGATATGTGTTCTGCAATGATGAGGGTGGCTCTCACCTGGACATGTGAGAGGATAGGGAGGTTACAGTCATCTGGGATAACTAATAACACGTGTGTAGGACAATGGGGGTACCTGCACCTAAACTGTCTGCAAAATTGTTGGCAATATCTGTGCATTTGGTGAATGTGAAGCATCTTAACACTGCAGACAACAGATGCCTTCCGTCATGTGAATCTGCCCTGTGCTGCAGTAGCCTCCTACTATTGTTATACAATATGCAATGGTTATACAATATAACAATGGTGCAAGAGCACCAGCTGGCAGTGGCCGCGACGACAACGGGCCCACTGGCGGCTCAAGTGCCAGCACCAGCCCCAGCAATGCTGGGTCTGTGCTGTCATCCAGACGCCCCAGGAGACCACGTGCACGTGGCTCTGGACAGTCCCAACAGGGAACTGTGTCCAGTCAACACACCCCTGCTTCCGATGACAGTACCCAGTCTGGGTTAGTACCGGATACGGCCCGTAGCACCCCTGCCAGGCACAGGTACCGTGTCCGTGCCCACAGACACTGATTTGGATGACCTGACAGGTGCAGTCTGTGGCTGTCCACAAAACCCTGTACATGGCAGCCATTATGTGGGACTGTGTGCGTGCTTACACACATGCAGAAACCTAACACCTAGGGCAAACACATACACACACACACTGCACCAACAACGGTCCACCCTGTACTGCTGCCCCTCACAAACACACATACACACACACATGTCAATTGGTGTTACCAGTGGCCGGCTTGGGCATATCTAACCCACACCCTGTGCATATGATGACACTGTGCCACCTCCTGCATACTACAACATCGGTGCAGGTAAAGGTAAACACGTTGCTGATGCACAGGGTGACTACATAGATGTGTATAAGTAGTAACATGTTGGTAACTGTTGTGTGTTGCAGTATAAATGTGTGTATATCCCATCAGTCCTGCTGCAGTAACTGTATGAATGTCCTCAATTGTTATCTGCACCCATACTACTTAACAAAGTGTACCTGCTGCACACCATCACATGCTAACATTGACTATGGCAATGTGCATCTTGTGCTGTTATGTAGATTCAGCTACATGTATCTGTTCTGTCACACATGCATTTATACACACCCTGCTACCCACACACATGCACACGCTCACCTGCCATTCCCATTATTTATCACCCTACATGAGTAGCTGTTGATACATGACAGGTACACATTTCAGAAGTGCACTATGTTGTTTACTACTGGCATCCCCTTCTCTACCTGTACTCACAGGGTGCAGGCAACCTCATCAGTTGGAAGATGTAATGTGCATCAGGTACTGTAGTACCCTGATTGCCACAGCAAACATGCTTCCCATACAGAAATGCACACACAGACACATCCCACATCCACACACTCGCCACATTCAGGCTTCAGAACACTATCTAGGTATATTCGGGTACATGTGCATGTTCAAGTAGCATGTAACACTATACTGAGTACTGGCACTTAGTTGTCTGTAGTCATGTTGTCTGTATAGAATAAAAGAAATGTTTTATTATCCTACTCCGTTTTGTGGACATTACTTGAACAAGTGTTACCTTACATGTGTTATCAGTACCAACACCTTCTGTTTTGTAGTTTTGTTTGTATAGGGTGCTATCAACATCACTGCTTGTTAAGGGTAATGACCACCCTGCAGTGCATAGCCCCATGTGGCAAAAGCCACATCCCACCCCATCATTGTGCACACACACTAACCCCACCAACAGTAAAACACATACTTTCCATTTGCAAGGTTCAAACCCACACCTAACTGTGCAATGACAGTAGAAACAGACACATTAGCAGAGTGTGCTATTTGCAGTAGTTGGAGAAACGTTTACTAATGCTGTACTTAGAGGGTGCTGACATCATCTGTGTGTAGGAGGAGGGATGTGCACCCTGTACTGTGTTCTCCCAGTTGGCAAAAGGCAGTTAACCCTCCCAGCATAGTGCACACACATAAACCACACTCATACATTCCCTTTGCAGGATTCAAACCCCCACCTAACTACGTTATGACACTGAAGAAAGACACATTAGCAGAGCGCACTATGCAAATTACTGGAGGACTTTACTACAGGTGATATAGTTATACAGTCCTGACATCATCACTATTTCAAAAGGGGGATCTGCATCCTGTACGATACTGTCACGGTTGCTAATAGGGACATTTCCCACACACACACATCGATGTGTTGGAGGTTTGCATATGTGGGGATCCAGAACACCAGTGTGATTAGTATATGGTTTGATTGCAACAATGAGGGATATACTCCCAGTGGTGATTAGTTTTTACTCATGTTTGTAAAGATCAGCTCTAGTATATCTGCCCGTCTTGTGGGAAGGTTGGTTACCTGTTCCATAGCCAAAGAATGTCTGATCAATGGGAATCTTAGAGCTTGGGTATTGTGGCCTGTGTAATGTACACAGTCTATGTTTGGGTAGCTGGCATCACCCAGTATGATGGTGTTTGCAGAGTAATCTAAACTCTCCTGTGTCAGCATGAAGGCTGTGTGGGAGACCTGAGTTTGAGAGGGTGCTGTAAGAGCTCCTCTGTGTCTCTTTCCATGTGGTCCAGGGAGGTACGTCCCAACAGGTAGCTGACTGTGACCCTCCCTTGCTCTGTCTGGAGTGCGGCACGCCTGTCAACAGCTCATGTCAAGCAAGTGCACACCCCTCATAAATGATGTGGAAGCCTTCAAAGGCCCAAGGCCTGTTGAAACTATGGACCAGACTGCAGATACCTGTATAGAGGCATTCTGTGGACACATTCAGGAATGCATGGATCATGAAGCCACATATGAAAGCATGACCCAATTCTCCAAAGACAGATGTCCTGGGCACCGGACACCAGCCATAAACACACTATACAATAGAAGGATGGCGCCACTACATGATACAACAACCTCCCAAAATGTGAAGGCACCACTGATGAGTATTGGAAGACAACTACAGGCACCCATATGATTGTCTAAGGCCATCTTTGAGAGAGGATTCCACAAGCCACTGAGGATAATCACAAGGCTGCCTGTAGTTATGTTAGTAACCTGGGTGGTACTACCCTGATATGCTCAGAGGTAATACAATATGTCACACAAAATATAAAACACACAGACATTGCCATCATCCTAGTGGACAGGTTCAATGCTGCCTTCTCCCCCACCACACCAAAAGGGAACATATGTCTCGCATCACAGTGCTTCCCCCCCTGACATCACAGATGCTCAGGTAAGAGATGCCCTTCCCAAAGCAGTAAACACTGCATCAATGGGACCAGACAGTGTCCCAGGCTGTGTCCTACATGAACCACAAGAAGAGCTACACCCAGACATAACACCACTGTTCAATCCCAGCCTTAATACATGATATGTGACCAGAGAGTGGCATACAGCAACAGTGGTCCCTCAACATGCAGGTGGTGCCGTCACGGATCCTGGACACTACTGCCCCATATGTCTGACTAGCTTTGTCTGCAAAGCTATGGCAAGAATCATCAAGAACCTCACATATCTAGATATTGTGGACCTACAGACATGTCACCATACACAGTTTGGCTTTGTCAATGGCAAATCCTGCCTATCAAACCTGTTTGCTTTGTTTGAAACAGTCACCAAGGCCACTGTCAAGGGGTAGGAGGTCCACACAGCCTACCTGGACCTTGCATAAGCCTTGGATACAATACCCCACTTGTGCATTCTAGGAAGCCCACCAGTGTACATATTAACCCCTATGTCACTATGGGTATTGCACAGTGGCTCAAGGGCAGAACACACATGGTAGAATTGCTGGAGCCATGTCAGCCTCCAACCTGGTACAAGTGGTGTCCCACAAGGCAAAGCCCTAGGGGCTGTCATGTTCATTATATATTTGTCATAGGTACAGGCCAACATGGAAGTACTGTGGCTCAGCACGTCACAGGTGACTGCAGACCGAACACCATAATCAACTCAACAGCTAACACACGCATCCTCCAAAAGGGACTCTTGCAAACACACGACTTGTGCCACAGCCATGGCCTCAACATGAATGACAGAAAGAGTATAGTCATCCCTTTGTCAAACAGTAAATGACCACAATGTACCACATATGTGTTAATCCAGTAAGTGCAGACCTAGGAATTACGGACCTTGGGGTACGCAGGTTGATAGCATCCTACCATTTGACAACAACATGGACAAAGTGGTTAGGTAAGCATGTGATATGGGCCACATCATCATGGGATCCACATGTAGGCCAGGGGAGGACATTGTGCCCTTTACTCATCCCTCATCATGCCCATAATTGACTATGATGAACCTGTCGGCATGCACCTTACCAGACACCTGCAGCAACTGGGGCTACCACATATGTACCTCGACAAGGTGATCAAAGTGCTCAAACAGATGCCACATACTGACTGGTTAAAGTAGCAGCAGCTCTACTCAGTGACATACTGCCTCTTCATAGGCAATCTGTGCCTTACATAGAAGGCCAGGTCATACCCTCACGTAATGGCCATGCTGCATCTCAGAATATCCAGATCCCACCAGGATACACGCTGGAAATACATGAACTTCAGGAGTGATATACATAGGACATGGTGGAGGGCACATTCACAACTCAGAGGCACCCTTCATTCCTGATTATTATCCCAATAGAGGTTAGGCGGACTGACTCAGTGACTATCCTCAAGAGCGATATTAATGACTGGATGTGACATTGTAGGGTTACCCTGGGTATCACTTATGTGTCACTGTGAGAAAGAGGCACAGTATACTAACCTTGGAAAAGGGCATAGCAAGACAGATTCACAATGCATGTTGAAAGGCACGCACATTCTGGCTAGGTGGATACATGCCCTGGGCAGATATCCCTGTACGAACCTATGGACCTATGTCTCTTTTTCACCATTGGCCCTATGTGCTGTCAATCACCAATGTAATCTCAATACTCTGGTAGCATGTGCAAAGGTCAGTTGTCAGTCACCTCTATGGTACAGTTGTGGAATATGTGTGTCATGTAGTAATGTCACAGCTGCCACATGTACACAGTCAACCCTATCCCTACCCATTGATGTACATCACATGTATGAGATGGAAACACATGGCCAAACTGTAACAACAACATACAAGTCAGTCAGATGCATGGACACATATGACTCAGTCATTGTCCATGCCACCACAGCTGATGTGGGATGTCGCTCACTGGGATACGTGATAGGGAACATGGAAGGGATCACTGAGCAAGTGACACAGGCTGGTAGACCCCTGACCTTGGTTGGCATCAGACCCTCACCAGGGATTCCGACAAATTACTGAATGCTAATGAATAAGTGTATCTACAACACCCTAGCTGAATGGTTCTTAGCATGCAGTCACTGCATTGCTATGGAATACTGTCTTACCACTACCACAACAGGTGAAAACATGCAGCTCCTGTACATTAACAACATGTAGACCTTATGCCCCAGACCAGGTGTGCATCCCTCACTACTAGGCTGATAGCATCTACATCTCACACTGTATATACACATCCCACATGCAGCATCTGCACAGAAGACCACGGTCATAATGTTACCCTGTGCAAATACCATGTATTCACATGTGGCAGGCATCACACATGGTAACTATTGAAAGTCACAGGTACATATGTGTATTTGGCACACACATACATCATGTGTTCATTGCCATAACCGGTGTAATCAATGTCATGCATTATTGTGAGGGACAACCCACATACATGGGCATTCTGTGTGTGCACAACACACATGGCATGTCTGTAATCAAAAGCCATACATAATTGTGATATCGTTTAGAAATGGGTATGTGCATCCTGTAGTGTGTTTTCCCAGTTGCCAAAAGGGATATATCAATCATACACACTTACCCCCTTCACACACACTTGTCATCTGCGGATTCAAACCCCTACCTAACTATGTTAAGACACTAGAGACGGACGTATTAGCACAGCGCGCTATTCGCATTACTGGGGAAAGTCCTTCCCCTGATATACTTATAGGGTGCTGACATCATCGGAGTTTAGAAAGTGGAATGATCATCCTGTGGTGTGTTTTCCCAGTTGCCAAAAGGGATGTTTCTTTCATACCCACACACTTACCCCCTTCACACACACTTGTCATCTGCTGGATTCAAACCCCTACCTAACTATGTTAAGACACTAGAGACGGATGCATTAGCACAGCGCTATTCGCATTACTGGGGGAAAGTCCTTTCCCTGATATACTTATAGGGTGCTGACATCATCGGAGTTTAGAAAGTGGAATGATCATCCTGTGGTGTGTTTTCCCAGTTGCCAAAAGGGATGTTTCTTTCATACCCACACACTTACCCCTTCACACACACTTGTCATCTGCCGGATTCAAACCCCTACCTAACTATGTTAAGACACTAGAGACGGACGCATTAGCACAGCGCGCTATTCGCATTACTGGGAAAGTCCTTTCCCCTGATATACTTATAGGGTGCTGACATCATCGGAGTTTAGAAAGTGGAATGATCATCCTGTGGTGTGTTTTCCCAGTTGCCAAAAGGGATGTTTCTTTCATACCCACACACTTACCCCCTTCACACACACTTGTCATCTGCCGGATTCAAACCCCTACCTAACTATGTTAAGACACTAGAGACGGACGCATTAGCACAGCGCGCTATTCGCATTACTGGGGAAAGTCCTTTCCCTGATATACTTATAGGGTGCTGACATCATCGGAGTTTAGAAAGTGGAATGATCATCCTGTGGTGTGTTTTCCCAGTTGCCAAAAGGGATGTTTCTTTCATACCCACACACTTACCCCTTCACACACACTTGTCATCTGCCGGATTCAAACCCCTACCTAACTATGTTAAGACACTAGAGACGGATGCATTAGCACAGCGCTATTCGCATTACTGGGGGAAGTCCTTTCCCTGATATACTTATAGGGTGCTGACATCATCGGAGTTTAGAAAGTGGAATGATCATCCTGTGGTGTGTTTTCCCAGTTGCCAAAAGGGATGTTTCTTTCATACACACTTACCCCCTTCACACACACTTGCCACCTGCTGGATTCAAACCCCTACCTAACTATGTTATGACACTAGAGATGGACGCATTAGCACGGCGCTATTCGGATTACTGGGAGAATCCTTTGCTCCAATATACTTATAGGGTGCTGACATCATCAGAGTCTAGAAAGTGGAATGATCATCCTGTGGTGTGTTTTCCCAGTTGCCAAAAGGGATGTTTCTTTCATACACACTTACCCCCCTTCACACACACTTGCCACCTGCTGGATTCAAACCCCTACCTAACTATGTTATGACACTAGAGACGGACGCATTAGCACAGCACGCTATTCAGATTACTGAGAGAATCCTTTTCTCCAATATACTTATAGGGTGCTTACATGATCAGTGTCTAGAAAGGGGGACGACCATCCTCTGGTGTGTTTTCACATTTGCTAGGGGTAACATTTGGACCAAGTGTGTGAGCATGCCCAGTTCAGCCTTCCTGTGGCATGTTGTGTGAAAGATGTCTCATTTATCTAAGTGTGTGAGCATGCCCAGTGTGGGCTTTACATATGTTGAACTCTGCAGCCCATCACATTTGTGGATGAGTGTGACCTTCAACAAATACCTCCAGTTTATGGTTGTGTGTTCTGTGCCATGTTGTGTAGTTACTGTCGAATGCTTTTGTGTGAACAAAACTGGGAGTATACTGTGCCTGCAGGTTTTGCATGGGATACTTTGCACACAATTGTCAACATCCGTTCATACTGACCTAACACTGTAGCACTGTCTAGTGTACTGTTTCAGTACTTTCACTGTGGTGGTCAGTATCCTGGGCTTCAGTCCTATCACTGATTTACATTTCCATAGTGTGCACAACAGGCTGGTTAAGGTCCAGTTGTGCACATCTGCACAAAGGCAGTGCCTCTACAGACCCTGTTAATTGCTGCCCCATAAGCTTAACAAGTGTAGTCTGCAAATCTATGGAGAGGATCATAATTGAGCTCATAAACAAAGATATAGGGGACATGCAGACATTGTACCCATCCCATTTTGGCTTGGTCATGGGCAGATCATGCCTTTTGTACTGGGTTGACATCTTCAAATTGGTCACTTAGGCCATTGTTGGGGAAAGGCAGTCCATACAACCTACCTTGGCCTTGCTAACACTTTCAACACAATACCCCACTCAGGTATTGTGGAAAGACCTCACAACTGAAATGTAAACCCATATGTCACAAGATGGGTTGCAAACTGGCTTAAGGACGGGACCCACAGGGTTAGAGTTGCTGGCACTATGTTAGACTCCAGGCTGGTCACAGGTGGTGTCACACAGGGCTCAGTCCTTGGCCACCATTGTTTGTCATGTACTTCCCATGAGAACAGGCCAACATGGGAGGACTTTGGATGACAATGTTAGCAGATGAGTGCACACTGGGCACCATAGTGGACAGTGCATCACACACAGATATCCTTCAGAAGGGACTCACAGTAACTGATAGCTGGTGCCAGGGCCATGGCCTGAAGTCAGAGTGCACAACATGTGTAGACATACCCTTCAGGAAAAGCAAGGTGACCCCAAGCTACCATATTGGTGGCAATCCTCTAAGCACAGAGGAGGTTATCACGGACCTGGGGACCCAGGTTGACAGTCGCCATTCTTCTCAGACTCACATTGCTAAAGTGGCTAGGAAGACCTTCTACATTGCCCACCTGATAAGGATGGGATTCA
Organism: Protopterus annectens; assembly: GCF_019279795.1. Classification (NCBI taxonomy): domain Eukaryota; kingdom Metazoa; phylum Chordata; order Ceratodontiformes; family Protopteridae; genus Protopterus; species Protopterus annectens. Next base: position 510,456,117 of record NC_056730.1, on the reverse strand, counting down.
CATCCAGATCTAGTGGGTCATTGTTCCCTGTACTCTTCAGTTATCAGACCGGTGATCAAGTCAAATGCCCTATTCTGGCTGTATCTCACCCAACATCTGCAGCAATTGGAGACACCCTGACTGTCCCCCACCTAAAGGATCAAGGAACCACAACAGCTGTCACATGCTGCCAGATTGAAGACACTCACACTCTATTCACTCACATACCGTCTGCTTAGAGGTGACATGTGCCTGACATGCGAGGCCATGTCCAAACAGAGATTAATGGACATGCTCAGACTCAGAAGATCCACCTGAACCACTAGTGCAGGTGACTGACACCTTAGCAGGGATGTATGTTGGACATGTTGTAGGGATGGAGTTATCACTCGGAGACTCCCTATGCTGTGGAATACAATCCTGGTCCATTTGAGGCAGAGCACCTTGCTGGCTGTGTTCAAGAGGTATCTTGACCTAATGCTAGTCGGAGAATGTGTTTGTCCATCAACACATTGTAAGCGTTGTTTGACATGTCATATGTCTTGTTTAGTATACTGTGCCTCTGTCTACCTGTGACATAACATTGATACCCAGGGTAAACCTCCCATCTCCCATCCACTCATTAGGATTCCTGTTGAGGGGACTCAACCAGTGTCTTTATGGACAACCTGTAGTGTTAGTTTACTCATGTGTGGGGTGGCCTCTGTGTTTTGGATAATGCAGTACAGCCTGTCCTATATATGTCAGTGCTGGGGTTCAGGTCCCTCATGTGCATATCTCCCTGCCATTCACATTGTACAAGGTACGGCATGTGCATTGCTGACAGCTTGGACATGGCTTTCTACATCAGGCACAGCTTGTGTCTGGGTGGCCAGCATGGCAGTGTGTGTAACTGCATTCTGTTTAATCAGGCGACACATTACATGTGTTCCAGCTCTTTGATACTCCTGGTGAGGTACTGTTGTGGACTTTACAGTTGCTGAATCTATCTGCTGAGGTACACCACACAGGCGCTGTTGTGGTCATTTGTAATGCTGCTGAAAGATAACTGCAAAACCACAATGACCTCCCTTAGCTAGATGTCATAACCCTCATGATTAGGTTGGTATATGGATTGTTGCTGTTAACCCTACAGCCACATTTTTGTCCAATGCAGGATATCTATCACCTTGTGTCCCCCATTCTGGCATTACATGTTAGGAATGTCATGGGTCGACACCTATGTGGGAATTGGTGGTCACTTACTGGATTATCCACAGAGGCTGACTATACTGTTTTCACCATTTAACATGCTGACATGGCTATGGCACCAGCTGTCTGTTTCTATGTGGCCCTTTTTGGGGGGCTTGTGTCAGCTGGGGTGTCAGATATGTCAGGCTTTGTTGTCCTCTACAAACATGTTCCAGCACAGTCCTTACTTGTTGGCCTGTACCTATGGGGCATATATACCAGATGGTGAAGGTCCCAGGACCAAGCTTTGTGGGATGCCTGTTATATGTGGTTTGTAGTCTGACATGGCTGCTGCATGTCTGACCATGTCAGTTCTGTCGTTGGTCTGGTTTGCAACCCTCCCATGACATTGGGGTGTATATATCAGCTGGTGAGCAAATCTATACGGAACACATAGGGTATTGTACAGAAGGCTTTGCAAGGTCCGGCTACACTGTGTGGACCACATTGCCCTCATCACTGACTTCAAGTACTGTTTCAACTGAGTCACACATGTTTAGGGGTGGGGTCTGCACTTTGTAAACCCACACTGGGTAGGGTCGGGTGTCAATAGATCCACAATATCATTATGTCTGTGGTACATGCTGGTCCTTTCCATAGCTGTGCAGACCAAACCTCTCATGATTCTGTGGTGGTTGTTTTTCCTATCCATTCAGGAGACACCTTTGTTGAGAACACCCACTGTTGTTGTACACTGCTCTTTGGGTGCGTACCCTGTGGTAAGGGTGACATAATGTCAGGGAGGCGGCAGTCTGCTGGGGAAGGTATTTGGCATTATGGGGGTTTGCACTGCACATGTCAGGATGTATGTTGGCCATACCTGTGTGTGTCTGGTATGTTGTTTGTAATATCGGTGTGATCCGAGCATATCCAGGAATCAACAACATGCTTACTACCATCATTTGCAACAGCCTTGGGGTTATCTGTAGTGTCCTGTACAATCTGTATCATAATGGGTTCATACTAGGCTACCCCCTAGGGCATCTGTAAGCCTGCATGTCCATTTTGTTTGATGGATTCTGGGGAATTGTTTACACCTGTGTCAGTGCTAGTATGATACCAGGGGTATAGTGACAAACAGCTCAGAAGCTGACTTCACACTTCTTCGGACTGAGATGGTATCCATTAAGCCCACTGGGCCAGTGGAAACCACAACACACAATGGTGACTCCTGCACAGACACTTTCTACGGACATCTCCGAGTAAGCATGGACCATGCAATCACAAATGAGAATGACACCTTCACCACCAAGGGAAAGTGGCCTGTCTGGTGGACCCCAGCCATAAACAAACTGTATAACAGATGAAGGATACTAATGCAAGACAGAGCTACATCTCCAGAATGTAAGGCAGCTGTGATCAGCAGTAGTAGAAAGCTACATTCTCACATAAAGACACCCAAGTTCAACTTGGGGACATAAATCACCACAGACGATGAAGGTAACCACACTGCTTTCTTCAGTTATGTCTGACGCCTGGGTGGGAACCCTCATATATGCTCAGATTTGGTACACAACAACTTATATCCCAGGGACCTGACAGATATTACTGACACCCTGGCAGACCAGTTCAGTGCAATGTACCCCTCCCTCACCCCAAGACATGATAGTTATCACAGCTGTATGTAACCTCACTGTCATCCTGGATGTCCATGTGAGAGCCGCAGTCAGCAAAGACAGTACACAGCATCAATGGGACCTGATGGTATCCCCAGTTGCATGCTATGTGAACTACAGATGGAGATAAACCTGTATATGCAGATCCTATTTAACCTTAGCCTTGCTACAGGATCTGTACCTGAACACTGGCGTGCGGCAACAGTGGTCCCACTCCACAAAGGAGATGCCTCCACAGACCCTGGCAGCTACCACCACACAAGCTTAAACAGCCTTGTCTGCAAAGCTTTGTGAAGGGTCATTATGGAGCTTCCACACAGAGACATTGGTGTCCTACAGACCCTTGATCACACCCAATTCAGCTTTGTACAGTGCAGATCCTGCGTTTTGCACCAAGTTGACTACTTTGAAACTGTCAGTAGAGCCGTTGATGAGGGCTACACAGTCCACACAACCTACCTGCGCTTGGCTAAGGCCTTTGACACAATACCCCACTCAGGCATCATAGACAAGCTCAACAGCTGAAATATAACACCATATGTCACAGCATAGGTTGCAAAATGGCTCAGAAACAGAACCCATAATGTCAACATTGCAGGTGCCTTGTCAGGTTCGAAGCCAGTCACAAGTGGTGTCCCACAAGGTTGTGTCCTGGGACCTCTCTTATTTGGTATTTACTTTTCAGATGTGAAAGCAAACATAGGAGGGTTGTGGCCGACAAAGTTTACAGATGACTGCAACCTGGGCACCATAGTGAATACATCAGCCAGCACACACATCCTACAGACTGCCGTCACACTGACAGATAGCTGGTGCTGGACTCATGGCCTAAAACTGACTGCGACTGATGTGTAGCCATCCCCTTTGGGAGGAACACAGTACCCACAGATCTGTACATAGACAGCAACCCAATGAGTACAGGAAACAAATCAGACAGCTGGGGACACATGTAGATAGTGACATCTCATTTGACACCCATGTTGCCAAAGTTGTTTGACAGACTTTCTATCTTGGCCACCTTATCATGGAGGGTATTCCATCCAGACCATAGGAGGTCATTGTACCACTATACTTCTCCCTTATCAGGCCCATGCTTGAATACAACGCCCCATTTGGTATGTACCTCAACCAGCACTTGCAGCAGCTGGAGAGACCCCACAAGTACCTTACCATGACGATCAGGGATCTACAACACATGTCATATACTTCCAGAATAACTAAAAACAAGCTTTTTTCAGTGTCATACCACATACGTACAGGTGACCTATGCCTGACATACAAGACCATGTCAGATCAGGATTTGGTAGACATGCTCCACTGCAAGCAATCCACATCCACCAGAAACATGGGAGCTAAAGATTTGAACCTCAGCACATACATGTATAGGACATGCTGAAGGGACAGAGTCATAACTCAGAGGCATCTCAAACTCTAGCAGAGTATCCCAGTTCATGTTAGACAGAGTACCTCACTGACTCTCTTCAAGAGACATCTGGACAGCTGCATGTGGACAGGGGCACAGACTGGACAGAGGCATAGTCACATTATTCAATTATGTAAGGTGGTCATAATGTGTCACTACTAAGTCAGAGGCACAATATTTCGTATCTATGCAGTACACATATTACCACTATGAGGGGTGGCAATAGCAATATTCATCAGGGACACCCTCACCTCATGGTTGGTGGCAACACACGATGCATTGTACACCATCCGGGTGCAATTAACCATAGGCAAGACTGCTCTGAAGTTTGTAGCATGTTACAGGCCATCCTCTGAAACTCAGGTACCTCACAGAGCTTTCATGAAAACAGTGGCGGGATACATGTACCTGCAAACACCATCACACTGGGTGATCCCAACTATCCAAATATAGACTGGGATCAGTACTACAGCCACAACACTCTAGCCCACAGGTTCCTAGAGTTCATACACTCACATGCCATGGAAGAACTAGTCACCATCCCCACAAGAGGAGACAACATAGTAGATCTCATCATCACAAACATGGGCTCACAATGTTCAACACCAGAGGTATACCCATCATTGGTGAGATCAGATCATGACCTACTCTCAGTGGAAGTCCACATCCCACCTCCACCCCAGATAGAAAAGACCACAGTGCAGAACCTCTCAGAAGCCGACTACACACTTCTAATGACTGTTGTGGTGTCTTTCAAAGCCGCCAAGCCAGCAGACACCATTACCCAAGCCACTGTATCACTTACAACTGCCTTCTACCAGCACCTTCAAGACTGCATGGATGAGGCAATCCCAAACAAAACACAGACTCGTTGTACCAGAGGCAAGCGTCCAGTGTGGTGGACCTCAGCCATAAACAAGCACTACAACACAAGGAAGGAGGTACTACAAGATAGAGCGATATCCGTGGAAGGGTAGACACCCCTGCTCAATATAGGTGAAACACTGAGTTCCCCATGAAATCATCCAAGGCGAATATTGGGAGTAAACCCACTAAGGGCTCACGGGACAACAATGAGGCCTTTTATAGATCGTTACACACCTGGGAGGAAACTCCCAGATATGCTCAGAATAGGCTCAGAATGCTGTAAATATCACTGAACCTACAGACATTGCCAACATACTGGCTGACAGGTTCAGTGCAGATTTCTCCACCCACCCTCCACCACAACTGGAGAGATATGTATGAAAGAGGATTGTAGCCCCCCAAACATCTCAAATGCTCAGGTGGGAACTGCTCTATCCAAGGGAAAGGACGCAGCATCCATGGGACCAGATGGTGTCCCTGGTTTTGTGCTCCATGAACTCACTCAAGAATTAAACCCGCAGTCAGGGCAGCTGTATGATCTTAGCCTCAACTCAGGATATGTTCCCAAGGAGTGGCATATGTCAATGGTGGACCCACTTCACATGGGGTGCCTCCACCGACCACGGAAACTACCATCCCATCAGCTTGACAAGCAGGGTCTGCTAAGCTATGGAGAAGATCATAATGGAAGTCATAGATGAGGACATAGGGGACTTGCAGACATTAGATCCAACCCAGTTAGGCTTTGTTGAGGGCAGATCATGCCTTTTAAACTTGGTTGACTGTTTCATAACAGACACCAAGGCCATTGACAAGGGCAAGGCACTCCACACAGCCTACCTTGACCTGGCAAAGGCTTTCAACACAATACCCCACTTGGGTATCATTGAAAACATCACCAGCTTAAATGTGAACCCATACATCACAGGATGGGTTGCAAACCGGCTACGTGACAGAACAGACAGGTTCAGACTTGCTGGTGCCATGTCACACTCCACAACTGTCACAAGTGGTGTCCCACAGGGCTCAGTCCTGGGCCCACTATTGCTCAGCATCTACTTTTCAGAAGTACAAGCAAACACAGCAGGATTATGGCTGACAAAGTTTGAAGATGACTGCAGACTGGGAACCATAGTTGGACACCCATCTGACACAGACATCCTTCAGAAGGGTGTCATAGTCACGGATAACTGGTGCCAGAGCCATGGCCTTACATTACACACTAAACAATGCATAGCCATACCCTTTGGGAAGAACAAGGTTACCACTAGTTCCCATGTAGGTGGCAATCCTCTAAGCACACAGGAGGTTATCAGGGACCTGGGCACACAGGTTGAGAGTAACCTTTTGTTTGACACTCACGTTGCCAGGGTAGTTAGGTAGAACTTCTACATTGCCCACCTCATCATGCAGGGATTCACATCTAGATCCAGGGAGGTCATTGTTCCCTGTACTCTTCACTCATCGGACCATTGATTGAGTGCAATGCCCCATTCAGCATGTATATGACCCGACACCTATGGCAATTGGATGGGCCCACAAATTCCTCGACAGGAGGAGAAAGGGTCTCAAACATATTTCTTATGCTGCCCGACTGGAGGAATTCCAGCTTGATTCCGTGACTTACCGTCTGCTCAGAGGTGACCTGTGCCTGACATCCAAGGCCATGTCCAAACCTGAGTTAATGTACACGCTTCACCTCAAGACCTCTACATCCATCAGAACTACAGTGGCAGGAGATTTAAACCTCAACACAGATATTAATAGGATGTGCTGGAGGGACAGATTCTTCAACCAGAGAGTCCCTATGCTGTGGAACAACATCCTGGTACATGTGAGGCTGAGTACCTCACTGGCTTTGTTCAAGTGAGATCTTAATCAATGGATGGGAGATTGCAGGTATGCCCCAGGGATAACCTCAGTATCACTGCTTGTCAGAGGCACAGCAATATAATGGGCAAATTATCCATCAGAGTGAAGGTGCGGCAGACTCCACGGAACTCTGGTCTAGGCTTATAAATGCCCTAGGGCAGATAGCCTAGTATGAACCTGTGAACCTGTGTACATAGGCCTGGGACAGTTGCTGCTATTAGGACAGTGGTCTGCAGCAGGCTATATAGTAGTAGTCAGTTTTAGCCATTGGTGTTTGACCATGGCTAATGCATGTTGCTTCTTGTTGTGGTAACAACAGGGGTGTGTGGTTATCCATGCCATTTATTGGTAGTCACCCTCATTTTGTATCTTGTTCCATGTTTTGCACATGTACATCACTGTATGAGGTGTGACCCTGGTAGTGTCAGGGTGCTGATGTGCGCTTTGACCCTGTTTTCTATTACAGCACTGATATGTGCATTCCTATACTGTGTGCATTTACACTGCACACATCTTGCTGTTTATACCTTTGCCATTGGGTAGCATTACATCTAGGTTCCTATCCCTTGTGATAGCTATGAGGTGGGTTTGTGTTTTGTGGTTTATGATTGGTGAGGGTGGACGTTAGTCATGGTCCTCAGGTGTGCATATGATACATGGTATTACATTACTTAACACATGGCATTCATGCCTCGGGTGGTGCTGCAGGGCTGCCTCTGTCGGATGCACATACTACACTCCCTGTACATTTGGAAGCAGGTTGTGTCATGTTAGGCATCCCTGTTACTGTATGAGTGAGTCAGAGTGGGTATTGGTCCCAGTGTTCCTACTGACCAAGCATATGTGCTATGCGTTGCCTCTTTGCCAAGGCCAGGGCATACTGGGCACGCCTCCTTCTGCCTACTGGGACAAGGTCAGGTTGTTCCTCCTCCAAGTCACCCCCTGCCTGTGGTGGCCTTGGCAATGGTGGGGGGATGTTTGGCCCAGCCCTGTGCTGGTCCTGCTGCAGCTGTTTCCTCAGGATCATATTATGTAGCATAGCACATATCATGATCATTTGGGTACATGTAGTTGGTGTGTACTGCAAAGCTCCACCAGGCGTGTCCAGACACCGGAACCGTGACTTGAGCAGCCCAAACACACGCTCTATGATATTACGTGTTTGTGCGTGTGCCTCATTATGGCGTTCCTGTTCGGGTGTGTGCACTTCTGATGGGTGTCATCAGCCACGGCTCAAGTGCATAACCAGCATCCCCCACTAGGTGTCCGTGTGGGAAGTCCCCATTGGCAAATGATTGGTACAGCTGCGTCAGATGCCAGATGTGGGAATCGTGGTAGCTACCAGGGCAGCCAGCACACACATTCATTATTATGCCCTGGGCATCACACACGACCTGGCAGTTGATGGAGGGGTATCCCTTGCGGTTAATGTAGACTCTACCCGCTCACCGGCTGGTGCCTTGATGCGTATGTGCGTGCAGTCTATTGCACCCAGCACCTCAGGGTATCCCGCTATTTGCTGGAAGAGACGCATATTGCTGGACACAACCTCACGGTCACTAGGGACATATATATGATCACTGACATGTGGTGACATGGCATCCAGGAACTGGTGCAGTACCCTGGAGGCTGATGCCTGTGATATCCCCATCATATCGCCAGTTGGTCTCTGAAAGGTACCTGTTGCTAGTATTCTTAGGCCAACACATACCTTGGTTTCCACTGGGATGGGTTCCCCTCTGTTGGTTCTGTGTGTGAGGCGTGGCCTGCACAGCTCAACAATCTGCTGCAGGAGCTCTCTGTCCACTCTATAGCGCTCTACTATCTCCAGCTCATGTAACCCATGGTAGGTGACCCTAGGCCTGTATACTCTTCTCCTTCTCCTCACTCTGGGTTGTCTGTCAGCATCTGCATTATCACCACCCTCGGCAATTCGCCTATGTCTGATTATAACAGCTATGGCAGCCCCTAGCATTTCTGCTCTGAGTTCAGCTTTTTTCAGGTTTCAACTCTGATAGCTTAGTTTCTGGCAGTATCTCTTGTGAGAAACAGCCTGCACTGCTCTTTGTTGTGTTTTAAGTGCTGGGTTGGGCTTCTAGTCTGCCTCTGTAATTGCCTGCTTCTAATTGTTTCCACCAATTAACTTTAGTAGTATCTTCTGGCAGTTTCCCTGTATTTTGGTTGTTTCCCATTTCCTCTCTGTTTCCTGAGGGGGAGCAATGTGCACACCGGCTTACACACGCTCACAGTAACTTAAACGCGTGTACACATCCCTACATGGTGTTACACGCACACATCCTTACACGGTGTTAGCTAGGCTGATTCATGCTAAAACGCGCGCACACCGCCTTACACACGTGCACGCCCGCGCAAACCATTGTAAACAGTTTGCAACACGCTCCCACTTGTTAAACCTGCCTTACACGCGCGCACACGCGCGCATGCACGTATATCAAGAAACTTAGAGTGTAGGGATAGCGTATGCCCTCAATTTCTTGACATTCCCAGTGTTCTGTTGGGACACACCTCCCTCCCTGATGTCTGTCTGTCATCTCTTACCTTACATTGCCCTCCAATCTGGTACATTTCTTTCTATCCTTCCCCCCCATGATGTCACCTACCTCTTACTCTGTTCCTCCCCTTCTCTAACTCTTACACGACTCAGAAAGTGCTCATTACTTATGTGGCAGTGTGATTCAGTATTGTAAGCCTCATTTACATAGGATTGCCTAGTAATGCTTAGTTACATATCTTACACGGAGCTTCCCCCCCTTGACAACCACTGAACGGAGGCCATATTGTTTTTGCTCTGCAAGTCCCTCCATTGACATTTCATGTAATACATAAATCCCACAATTGTGGGCTTATAAGCTTCGGTTTTCAGTTTTAGGTAGCGCACCCCGTTTGCGCGGGTGTGCGCTACAGTTAAACACATAAATCCCGTGAAAAAAAAAAAAGTTATATAACTTTTTTTTGCAACACTTTTTCATGCCAATGGCCACATATTTGGCCATTGGCATGCTTAATATAACAAATGCACCCTTTATTTGGAGCTGACATAGCTCCGTTTTTAATTTTGCAGAAATGTACTCAGTTGTCAGCTGAGTACATTTCTGCTAACACGTCCGTTACACGGACTGGTTTCGCCAAGGCGGATCGCTCACATACCTCATTTGCATATCTTGGAGCTGCAAATGAGGTATTGAGCATTTCCACGCCCACTCCGTGTAAGAGACGTGTTAGCTGTCTCTTACACGGAGATTTGGGCTGTTGCTGAATCAGGAGGCTTACACGGAGGCTTACACTACTCTTGAACTCTGTGTAAGCCTTCCTGAATCTGGCCCATAGTCTTATATTTGGGAATAGAGATGAGACTCTGGTATCCTAATGTAGTATTGCCTTGCTGCCATGGGAATTTTTTTTTTGTTTCTTATGCCTTAACATTAATCCCACCTCCATGCATAAAATGTGTAATGATATCAACTCTAGAATCCTTTGGACATCTTGCTGGTGTGTCTCTAACGTTTTCTGTGGATGTGGTAACTCCTCCTGTCTTCACCAACTATTATTTGCAATATTAAGCAAAGTACCTTCAGTTTCAGGAGAGGACAGCCAACAAAATGCTGCTCATTTCCTATCTCTCAGATAACTCCTCATGAGCTGTAACCACTAATCAAATGTTAGACTTCTACCACAAAGCTATTTGCAGAAAGAAAAACTTGAGTCTCTATTTTCTACTGTCTGTGTAAGAGATATCCTCTAATGACCAATTTTTACATTGCAGATAAATTAGATGGCCATAATCTTTGTATCATGAAGACTAACATAACAGGATGAAAATGCATATGCTCCGGGATTCAATAAACTGTGCAGGAATAGTGCTATTCCTGCACAGTGTGAACTGTGTCCATTTCCCCTTAGTTTTAACAGCAGTGCACCGTGCATATTCATGAAGGTGCAGTACTGCTAAGACTAAATGGACACAAACACTACTGAGTACAGGGGGCATGTTTAAGTAGTGCACACACATCTAACACACCTCCTTTACTCAGAAAGTGCCATACAGCACTTTTTTGATGCATTTCAGTGTCTGTGGACACTGAAATCAAATAAAATTAGTAAAATAGTGTCTGCAGACACTAAAATAGATGGGGGAGCAAGAAATAAATGCAGGGGGTATATAACAGGTTCTGTCACACACCCCCTGCAGTGTCAAAGTGCTGTACGGCAATTTCAATGTGATTTCAGTGTCCGCGGAGACTGAAAGCAGGAAGGTCCAGATCAGAAGCAATGAAGGGGGTGTGTGACAGGTACTGTCATACACCCCCTGCATTGCAAAACAGCCATACATCCATGCCCCTTAACTGTACAGGTTCCCGTAGAATGTCCAGATGCCTGTCTCATATACTTCTCAATCTCCTAGAGTAAGAAAGCTGTACAAAGCCATAAATAATGGGGAGACAAAGGCCCAAAATAGGGACACTTTTTAAATATTTGTCTTACAAACTTGGAAAGTTGATAGAATAACAGGTTTTGCATTAGCTAGAAAACCACAGTCACATGCTAATGTCATGCTAATGCAAAACCTATTATTCTAACAACATTCTAAGTCTGTAAGAGCAATATTTAAAATCTGTCCCTATATGTCCCCTTACAATTCACCTTACTGTGACTGAAAAGGAGTACAGATACATGTAAATAAAGTTGGTTTATTAATTTTTTTTTCCATTCTAAGGTATGTTTAAGCACAGCTGAGTGGGTGTGCGTTTATGGCCCTCTGCTCAGCATTGCTTAAACATCCCATAGGAGATAAATAAAAATATACAGCTAAATCCTAATGCCAAGATAGCATAGTGGTTAGAGTCCCAGTTTTGCATGCATGCATTCATGGTTCAAGTACCAAGACAGGCACTTTATTTTTAAATGGGAAAGCCGTGTTAAAATTATTTTTATTTTAAATTACATAGTAATTGATATTTTTCAATCAGGGTACTGTAGCTGGTCTAAAATGGAAGTGTAAGTGCATATAACACGTGAAATCACCCATGTATACACATGTGATCCATACAGTATAGCCACACCTCACGGTAATGTAATGAAAGCCATAGAGGGACGTCATGTAAAGTAAATCATATACACTTACTAATATGTCAGTAATGATTAGGTCATTATTCTGATATTTTTTAAAAAAGAAAAGTGAGCAATGGTTAGCAGTGCTCAGCTATGCTTAGCTGGTTTAAGCATTGATTTACACATAAATGCTAAGCAGCAGTCAGCTCAGTTAAGCGGATTTGAGCACTGTTAAGCAGTGCTCAGAAATTACCCCTTTAAGCACTGCTAAAATCTGCTTAGCAGGTTTGTGCACCACTTAGCTGAGCTCAGCATTTTTAAAATGGTCCAATGAAGGCAAAGGGTGGGAATATAGCCTTATTTAAATGGCACAGGTGAAAATACAGCCAGAATCTGTTGCTGGACAAGCTTATCGGCAGGCAGGGTGACCCAGGAGGTAGGGGGCTGGGCATGAAAAGCTTGCAGGAATACGGATTCCACAAAGGAAGGATTAGAGGGCTTTTAGTCACCCCTTTAAGGATCTTGAGGATGTCACCAAAGGACACCTCATCAGAGGGTTACCATGGGGACCCTTCACCATCATCAAAATCCATATCTTTAGTCAATGACTCCTCAGTGGAGTCCATGTGCTTCCTCTTGCATGATGCTTTGTGGGACTCTTCCTCATTGGGTGGTTCTGGGGAAGACTGCAAAGAGGGGATCTCCTGAGGAGGAGAGACCTGAAGCTCTTGTGTCCGGTGTCTGGGGGTTGAAGCTTGTGGCAGTTGTGGTACAAGGGGGGAGAGGACTCCAACAAAGGAGCTTTGCCAGCAGAGGCAAGCGCCCTCTCCATGGCCTGGAAGGCTGCCCCACCCAAGGAGGGATGGGAGCCCAGAACCAAGCACGACAGCCTCTGAACCAGGATCACACCATGCCCCGATGAACCTGCCCCCCCCAGACCAGGAGTCTCAAGAGGACCATGAACCATAAGAGAGAGAGAGCATCCCTGGAATGTGCCATAGAAAAAATTGGCATGGAGCCAGGAATGCCCTCCCCAACAGCACAATCACTAGCCTAAGAAGAGCCCAATGCCCAGTGCACCGAGGGCCACAAGGATGACTCTGGTTCCAAAGTGAGATCCACTATTGGAGTCGGAGGGAGGGAAGCTGCTGTCAGAGTAATAGGCTTCAAGACTTGAATAGAAGTTGAAGGAGGAGTATATGTTGGGGTTTGAGGCAAAATGCGCTCACCTGAATGAGGGAATGTGGACTTTGCCAGTTGAGAGAGACCTCTGGCCACAAGCAACTGGTCAACAACCCGCAACACATCCTGCTCAGAAAGGCTCTTGGTTGACCTCATAGAGAAGGCTGATGGCAATTCTGGCCTTTCCAGGAAAGGACTATACTGACTGCTTGCAAAAGGATCCAATAAAGGGGAATATTTGGTCCTTGCTAGTTCAATAGGTGCAGAGCTCGGAGCTGAGAAAGTCTGCACCAAAGAAAACGGTGTGGAAAAAGTCTGCGCCAAAGATGTCGACACTATGGTAGTTGAAAGTGTCTGCACCATAAAGGCAAAGGTCTGCCCCGAAGGGTACGATGCCATAGTAAAGTGTCTGCACTGGCAATAAGGATGGTGCTGAGAAGGAATGCACTGAAGTACGCTGGTGCTGAAAAGGTCAGCGCCGTGGAGTATAGAAGAGTCATACTTGGAGCTGAAGGTGACTGTATCAATGGTGCTGAAGGAGACTGAACCTGCACTGACGGTGCCGTGAGGCATTGCGGGTTTGCGACAGAACTGTCAGAACCGTAGTAGTCTGCACCAGAAACTCCAGTGCCGATATTGATAAAGCAGACATGGCTGCAGACAGGATCATTTGGTGGCAGTGCCGAGCCTAGAACCAACAGGGTCACAGGTGGCAGTGCCAGAGTAGTAATCAATTTCAGCTTCTTGTGAGTTGACTCCCTACGATCTCCAGAGGGAGAAGGGAGTGACTTCAATAAAAAAAGAGGAAGAACGCCTCTTGCAGTGTTTAACAGGAGGGGTTGAGTCCTCCAACCCAGAAATAGCCTCAGAAAAAGGAGACTTAAAAAAAAGAAAAAAAAAAAAAAAAAAAGAAAAAGGAGACTTGAGGAGACCTTTCAAATTTAACTTATTCCTACTCTCATTGAGAGTCCTGGTATAGAAGTTTTTACAGATCCCACAAGGAGGATCTACAGTCGAGTGGGAGACAGTAAGACAGTAGACACATATGTCATGGCCATCGGAAAGCAGTAACTTATAACTGCAATCCTTGCACTGCTTGAAACCAACAAAACTTTTCTTATCCAACATAGCTGTTGTGGAGAAGAAGAACAGTAGCAAAAGGAAGAATAACAGCTACCCAAGAAAAGGGTAAAAAGAGAAAAAGGATTACCAACAATGGTAATGGAGAATTACCACAAGGTAAGAAAAAAGAGTAATAAAGGGAAAGGACTAAAGGGAGAGAGTCTAAAGTGTGTGATAGGGTAAGAAAATATTAGAATAAACTTTTGAGAAAATTTTAGAGTAATAATATACAAACTGTCAAAAGTTTAGACACTTAGCTGAGAGAGTGGCTTGACATGGCTGTTCAGCAATGCGGCAAATGAGATCTGAGGTAACAGGGAGTAGAGCATTCTGGGTAGGACCTTGGCTCGAGAGGTTTTTGGCTGATGCAAGCTTGATATTGGCCAGCTCAGTTCCAAGGATGGAACCGATAACCCATCAGTAAGGAATGAATGAAGATTAACATAAGATTAGGAAGTTAAACACTAGGTCGCAACAAGACCTGCTGGACTCACATGCTGCTGTCTGGCACCTATGGCCATTCCTGCTTGGCCTGTCTGCAGTGACATAAATCACATCTGTGGCCCCTGAGTCACCCCTGCAAAGGTCAGCTCATGTGTGACTACTACTGGAGTGTCTGTTGTGCAATACTGACTGTGACACTGCTAGGCCAGCTACGTGGGATGTTGTAAATATTCATATGTCATCTGTGAATGCTACTATGATACATATGCCTGTCTTAAAAATGTAAGAGACTTTTATGGGGTATGTGCATAGTAAACGACAGGAGCAGAAGTTTGTGTTGAACTGTATGTTATATACTGAGCCCATACCTAACTGTCCAGAGTTTTGGTGACTGACCACATGTTTGCCTCATATTTGTAGTCAATGCCTCATACAGTTGTGTATTGTCTGGCACATCACTGGCAATCCATTAAAGAATGAAGTCATAACATAACAGCATACATTTGATTGTCAGATGTCATATCCTGCGGAGTAGACCTATGAATGCGGAACCATCTTTGCTGGCAAATAAATGTGTTTCAGCTAGATTCATAAAGTGTCACTATTTTCCAGCCTTTGCCCACCAGTGATGTGTGTCTTTGTGCAGATGTCTTGCTCTAACAGGAGCTAGGTGTCTTAGCATGAAACCCATGTCAATGCAAGAGTAACTTGTCCTGTAGGATGCCGGCATTTGTGCAGTCACTGACACCTGCTTTACAGCAGTGGAGAGCACACTAACCTTGCCAAGTTACTCATCCCATCATACATTTAGACCCCAAATGGAGGGCTGCAAAGCCACAGGAGTTGGAGTGTTAAACATTATCATACACATATACACATCCAGGCTGGCCAAACAGTATGACATATGGCAGACATCCTGAGTGCAGTTAACAGTTGACAAAACACCTACTCAAATCATAGCTAGCTACAGGCCTCCAACCATGACTCTGGACACCCACCACACCTATTGGGACTTGCTGAAATCTGTCAGGATTCAATCATCTACCCTGCTCCTCAGTGACTTTGACTACTCAACCATAGTGTGCATGACCTATGCTACCTGAACATGAATACACATTGATTCCTCAACTTTGTCAATGGCAATGCAGTGCATCAGCCAGTCAACACTCCTATGACAGGTGGAAATATCCTGTACCTGGTCCTAACCAACATGAGTAGCCACTGTAGCTCTCCTTCAGTGTTATCCTCGTTGGTAAGATCTGACCACATAGCCATCACTGTTCAGGTCACTATCTCCCCTGCCCCTCCTTGTCAGGGTCAAACAGAATAAACTTTATGCAAATGACTATAAATCTCTTCAGAGCAGGTAGAGGTAGCTTTACAGACAACGTCCCATCAGTTAGAACTATCAGTAGTGTCCAAACCCACACCACAATACTATGTGAGCACCTACATAGCTGTATGGACTCAACAATACCTGACAGGACAACATCATCTCCCTCAAGGTAGGGTAAACATCTGTGGTGGACAGCAGCAATACAAAAATACCATAACAGGTGGAAATAATTGCTGGACAGGGCTATGAAGGAACAGGTACCTTACTGAAACAATGCCTGCTTGGTCTGAACAACCAAATAAGGTAACAGGTGAATTACACCAAGCATACCTCTCAACTCTCCAGATGTTCACAGAATGTCCAGATCTTTGGCTCATATTTTTGGTCTGTTCCTCATAAAATTTGTGGTTTTGTGGAAAATCATTGGGATGATCCGACGATTCAAGTCACTAAATAATGTACTGAGCAAGCAATCAGGTGTGAGGCGACTTGTGCACCAAGGCTGGTAGCAACCTGACAGTTTCCCACCATGTGGGCATCATTGTACAGAAGGCTGTCTACATGGCCCACCTCACAAATACAGGTATGTCATCCAGGAATCAGGAGGGCACAGCATCCTTGTACTCTACGCTTATCAGATGCATTATCAAGTACAATGGCCCCTTTTACATGTACCTTTCCAAGCAAATGCAATAGTTGCTGAGACCACAGATGTTCCTGACCAGGCAAATCCAGGGCCTGCAACACCTATCCTATGCAGATAGGCTGAAAGCCCTGTCCCTGTACTCAGTCTCATACAGACTGATAATAGGTGACCTGTGTCTGGCATATAAGGCCATTTCCAAACCAGCCTTGATGGTGTTTCTGCATATCTGTAAGACAAACCCCACTCATGCAACATGCAAGGCCTTCACCTGGTCTGTAACATATATAGTACTTGTTGGCGGGATAGTGTAGTGTTCCGCACAATATACTGACTGTAAAATACACTCCCTCCCCATGTCTAGCAGAGTATGTGTATAGGCCTCTTGAAGAAGAAGCCTGATGACTGCATGGGGAACAGATGAGACACCCCTGGGATTCCGTGTGTGTCCCAGCTGGACAGAGGAAACAAGTGCTGGCTTTGAAGGGATATGGGTGAAAGTCTGGGCCAGGATTATGAGGGCATCAGGGCCAATAGCCTGGTATCATCTTATGAGGCTATGCACGTAGTACTTTGCATATTTCCTGTATGTATTGTAGACTGTCCTGCAATGTTGTCTGAAATTACTCCCTGTGAGTCTGAACTGTGTAGGTACAGCAGTGATAGTGTATAGTCTTGTTCCTTCATCAGTTATCATCACATATTGTTACACCTTGTCATTGTGTGTGGTCTGTATAGCAGTAAGTCAGCTCTTACAGTATGTGCATATGCACTTGGTGACACAGTATAGCTCACTCCAATAGCCTTGGTCTTGGTCACAATTACCATTCTGCTACTAGGCCCATCACACAGTAGGATTTGTCACCCTTTGTTGTGGGCCTTACAGTAGCTGTGAAGGAGATGAAGTGTGGCAGGCAGAACTACCATAAGGTCTACCCTGAAGAACCCATAGGTGTTAAAGCTGTGCCAGACTGCACCAGGTGTGTGTGTGTGTGTGTGTGTGTGTGTGTGTTTATGTATCAGCAAACATAATACTGCAGTGTATTAATTTACATATGTTGTCTTGCCCTCACAGGTGAACATGGGAGTTGGTGTCTCTCCCCCTCACAACCTGATGCCAGTGACTTAGTGGACTCCCAAGATGATGGTGGTCATAGTGAGGCATAGGTGGGGTTGTCAGTGCCTGAATCTGTGCCATGGTTTGGTATCCCACTTTCACTCACCATGTCCCCGCACACAGTCAGTATGCCCACATATACCCAGTCCCCAGCAGCCACGGATAATGGACAGGTTGAGGGTGGTGGCATGGAACAGGCTAATGTGTTGATTATGGTGAGTGTGAGTGTAGACACCAGCCATAGCCAGACAGCAGGTGAGGTCACACACAGGCAGATGGACAGGGGTGCTTGACAGAGGACTGCTGCCCATCAAGCCCCTGTTGCAAGTGCCACAGCAGGTGTCACCAGAAGCATTTGACTGTCTGTCATGGAGGCACATGTGCGTACTGACCACAACACCAGACAGATGCTCAGGGTCATGAATGCAGCACTTCCTGCCATGCATGACAACCTCCACAGCATTTGTGATGCCATACATCTTGCCAATGTCATGGATAGACAGTGGGGTGAGACATTATCACTACTCAACAGTGCAATGTCTGTGCTTGAGCATGTGGTGGGAGTAGGGCATCAGCCAGGTGAAAGTAGGTCAGCAACATGATCAGCTAAGAGCCCACGTGGCCATGTACATTCACTGTCTCGTAGTGGCAGTACTGACAGCAGCACTGAAGGGAGGGTGCTGTCCAGACCACACTGGAGCAGGCCATAGGCACATTGTCCTGGGCAGTCCTGTCAGGGATGCTAATCCAGCAGACAGCAGTCAACATTGGTAAGTAGTGCTGCATCTGTCTTTGGGCCTGATGGTGTCAGTAATACTCCAAGAAACAAAAGCAGCAGCAAAAATGCAGCAAAAACATTCCAATAGAAGGTGAGAAGCCGAGGTATCAGAAAGTGGTTTAATAAAAGAAGTTTTGTCCTGCTTGTGATATTCCTGTTCTTGTTTTCACTGCATTTTTGCTGATGCTTGTGTTTCTTGGAGTTTGGGTTTCTTTATGTTTTGAATTATGATGCCAGTGATACTCCTGGCAGAAGCAGTTCCCATGTCCCTGCTGGGAGACAGAGAACCGTACATCCTGCCATGTACGGTCCATGGCTGTCCAATGTAGCCCTGTGTTGGGCATCCACATGGCTTGATGGCATGTAGACAAACACTCACACATCCCTATCACAGGCCGGTCACCAACAGACACACACAGCTCCTCTGCATGGCCCAGTTGAACACCACCCCTCCAGACACACACACACACATACACACACACATGATATCAGCCATATGGCCCAGCCTAGGCCTCTGGCAATCCAATGCCACACCCTGTGCATGTAATGATACTTGTGCCACAACCCTGTTATCCGTACCACTGATGCACGGACATGCTCATATGGGTCTGATGCACAGGATGACTATAGTACAGTGTAGCAATGTAATGCTGTGTAAGGTGCTGTCTGCTGGCAGTAGTTATGGGTACACATTGAGGTGTATGCACCTTTTTAGGCATGATGCACTATTGCTGTTAATACTGCTGACTGACTGTAGTGTCATGTTCTGTATTCTGGATGTGTTCCAGGTGTCTGTGTGTCTGCAGACTGTAGGCCTGCTGACAGTAGCAATTATGAGTATGGCTGAGTGGAAACACAGTGAGCTTTTCATAGCCAAGGTACAGCTGTAAATGTACATGTTTACCAGATGTGTTTACATGCAACGGTGTTGTGAGGGGCAATTGTGGCAGACAGTGTGACCTTGTATACATACCCTTGACACAGCCACCTAGCCTTCATATATGTTACCTGAGTGTTCTGTAGGACTGCAGGCTCACACATACAGAGGAAGTTACTAGAGTACTGGCACTAAGTCCCTCACAAGCTTAGCCATTACTTTAACTACAACAGATTCATCTATCAGCACCTGTTGCCCCTGCCATTACTGTCCCATCCACTCAATCATCATGCAGTTGATGAGGGTATGCCTGGTACTGTGTATGACAGGTTTGGGGTAAGTATTCCGACACAGGTCAGCCAGTGTCAGTCTAACCTGACAATCACCAGCATCTGCGTATGCTATCTCATATGCATATCTGGCTTCTTGTGCACACAGAGTCATAGTCTTGTACATGGGGCAGCTGCCAAAGGGCTGAGCACAGCCCCTACCTGCACAGTCTTATGAATGATAGCACTAGATACATAACACAAATAGCACAGTGGTACTGTAGTGTGGCAGTGTCAGCCACTACTATTGAAGAGGGTGACAATTGCAGGGGTTGTTAGGATTGCCAATGGTGGGTTCAGAGGCCCTTAACATGTTAGAGCTATCTGACCCAAATACACACACACACACACACATATCGCTGCATGGGGACATGCATTGAAACACACATGCACATGGAGGTGACACTTCTCAGAGTAGACAACCTACCCATCTATTATTGTACAATTCACAGGGATACGACCAGTGCATGCACCACAGTGGCTTGATGTTAGAAACTGTGTAACTGTGCTTGCACGTTGGATGACAGCTATATGGGCTGACTCTAGGTTGGCAATGGGGGAGTTCACAGGGTGGAAGAGGCACACAAAATGGTATAGCCATCACATAAACACACTGAAGATAGGCACAGGGGCTGTGCATAAACACATTCACAGTTGCCAATAGACATATTAGTAACCCTACATATCCACTGGTATGTACTATAGTGCTGCGTACATATGACATGCTCCACATAAATTACATGCCTGGGACATAACACGCAACCTCTTACAACAGGTAATCTTGCGAATGCCTTCATGGATGGTGGGATAACCCACCAGACATAGCGATTGGTCTTGTCTACTGCTTCAACAAACCTGCACAAGTGACAGAGTTACAGACTTTGTATCAGCATGATGTGTCAGTCAGGTACGATGTCTGATGCTGGCATGTGTATCAGTACGGTAATGGTGACATATTTGGCAATGATATCACACAAATGCTCATTGTCAGGAGACAGACCACATATAGGTTGCAAACGTGGATATCCCATGAACATCTGTAGAGACAACTGGTATGGGCTGTATAGTGTTACATGGTGCATGTGAGGCAGATGCCATTAACAGGGTCTTTAAAGTAATGTCATGGGTAGGGGGTCAACAGGCCTTGAAATGGTATAACCTACAAACACAACAGCCACAGGAGATATGCTTCACACACACACTACTATAGTTGCCATTATTGAGATTAGAACCCCTACCTATCTAATTATTTCCACTATAGTATTATGTAATTATTGCACATGCCACACAGCTTAGAGGGCTGACAATTGTATACAGGTATATCTAAGATGAATGATATCAGCAGGCCTTGTAAAGTAGGGCAATGGGATGTGTACTGGGTGACACATGCCTCAAAATGGTATAACCCACACCCCCAGAGGATATGAGTCTCACCCCCCCCCCACACACACACACACAATATCACAGTTGCCAGTATTGAGTATGGAACCCCTACCTTTCTAGTTATGTGTACTACAGTGTTATGCAGTAATCACACATGCCACAGAGCTTATAGGATTTAACGGTGTCATAAGGTATGTCTAATGTGATTACATCAAGAGCCCTTGTAAAGTATGGCAATGGGAAATGTTCTGGGTGAGAAGGGCATCAAAATACATTACCCTACAAACATACACACACATTTACCACAACTGAGTGTACAACCCCTGCCTATCTAGTTATCTGTACTATATTGTTACTTAGTTATTACACATGCCATGGAGCTTATAGGGCTGACTGCTGTCCAAAGGTACTTCTAAGGGCAATGACATCAACAGGACTGCTAACGTAGGGCACTGGGAAGTGTTGCGGGTGGGAAAGTCCTCAAAATACTTTGTCTTACAAACATACACACTTACAAACTTTTGTATATACACTCCATTCCAGAGACAATTATACTCCGGTCCAGGATTTTGTGTGCTACAGCCATAACGCTCAAAAATAAACAGAACTTTACTAGAGGTACTGGATTAGTTTTAGCAGATATTTTCTAACATATCTGAAGTCTGACACTGGAATGTATTGTGTCATTCCCTAGTGAGAGACATCCTCAGATCATCACAGTGCTTTACCAGAGGAATACAAGATGTATGATGCACAGACCAATATTATGAACCCGACTATATACATTCTGACCCAAAAAGGCCAGTTGAGAGGCATAGCTACAGCCGGTTGACTGATGCAGCTTTGTAAACAGTCCAGCAACTTGGTGATATACTGGCTAGGGATCTCCTGCTTGTGTGGTATTCTTCTTACCTGAAAAGTCATATCCTGGTGTGGCCATACCTCTCAACTGTATATTTTTTTGGCAGACTGTACAGATAAATGTCTAGAAGTTTTGTCCAGTCTACATAAACTTGTGTTTTTATGGCAAGTTAGTTGCATATAATTGAAAACTGATGTTACAAAATAATGACAGGCATGAGGGCTTCAGATTTCATAACCTGCAGGCAATACCTGGTAATGCAAAACCCATTATTCTACCAACTTTCTCAGTATGTAAGGGCAATATTTATCCAGATGTCTTGCTGTCAAAGGTTGGGAGGTATGGGTGTGGGCACAAAGTGCATACCACTGTGCAGAAATGTCCATTACATGTATAGTATATTCACCATAGCACTGTAAATTCCAGGTATGTCAGTGGCAGAGCAGTACAGAGTAATGTGGTGAACCACTGACAAACAGTTGTCTATAGGTTGATAGGTTGCTATGACATTAGTAGGGTATTGGCCCTGCAGCCCTCATAACCCACACAGATGAGCATATAGCCCATGTTACAACATGTCAGCACACAGAGCCTTTGTCCAGCAGACACACAGGTTGAATCACCGGGCTGTATTTTGTGTTTGCCATGCATTTATACAGGGAGCACATCACTAGGGGTATTGAGGCACTTGGCTTGCTGTTGATAGGGAATATATTCCACAGATGGGGGAGTGTGTGGAACACGTATCTGTCACATCAACAAGCCATACTGATATCACAGCCCAGGTTGATGCTGTGCCTACAGGTTGATGGAGTGGGCCTTGAGTTCCATATGTGCAACAGTCCCATCAAGGCAGGGTCTGGATTGCTTTGTATGCCAGACAGGGGTCACCTCAGCAGAGTCTGTATGGCATGGAGTGAAGGGACAGTGCCATTAGCCTATCTGGGTAGGGTAGGTGTTTGGGGTAAGGCCTTAGTGTTTGCAAGACCCTGGTGTGTGGAGTCTATATAGTCTGTGGTGTGTAGGTTTGTGGAGTTCTCATGTGATTTTGCCACTGAGGTGTCCATTGTTTGGGTTTATGTTTTGTCGCAGACCTCCACTTACATGGGTGTGTGTTGTGTATTTGCAGGTGATGTTTACTGACTCCATACACTGCATAGCACTTATGTTACTGCACAATTTGTTCTGGTGTGCGCATTCTCCATTTGTCTGGCTAGTGGTTCCCCTTCCGCTTATGTGTGTCTCTTTGTCCTTCTGTAGTACAGTCACAGGCTTTGGCCACAGTGGCTGCTATGTATTTGTAATGCTGATGTGAGCGGGGTACATGCCATTACATCACACACAAGGTTGTGGACTTCACACCTCAGAGTGTACCTATTTAGCAGGTTGTCCATCATTGCACCACTCCATTTGCTGTGGTCCTTAGATGGTTTGTGTTGCTATATACTATTATGAAGTTACATGTGGGCTTAGCTGTCATACCATCACAGACTGCCATCTGGACAGGCCCAAATATGACAGTCAGACAAAGGCCCACATATGGGGACAGAGTGTTAATCATGTTCAGCCAAACATAGACAGTTGGGAGACCGGTTTGGTAATTGCTCATTTGCTCTTATGGGTATAATGTCTGCTTCCCCACTGTCTGCCATTGCTGTTTTGACATAACCCTTTCTTATTTTGCAAATAGTTGGCAGGCAAATGCAATGTTGGGACAAGCAGAACAGATATCCAAAGCATACTTGTGACGTGACTTTTGTGACAACCTGTGTCATTCCAGGGGTATGGCTGTTGGCCAGTGACATGTTGTCAATGCTGACAAAGAAAGGTGGCAGCCTTTTATAAACTGGCAGTACACTGACCTTCAGGTACTTGCTGTCCTACTAGGCACCATACCTCTCAATTTCTGAGAGCCAGACATCTGGACAAAGCCATTCGTAATTGAGGGACAGAGGTCTAAATACGGAGACCATTTTTATGTATTGGCCTTACAAACATAGGAAGGTGATTCAATAACAGGTTTTCCATTAGCATGCATGTTTCTATAGGGTATGAGATCTGACACTACAATCTGTCATTATTTTCTGACCTTAGTCTTACGTGATTTGCCAATGCATTGCCAAACAACCACTATTTCATGATATACAGGACCACAAATATGATATGATGCAAACCTCTGGACATTCTGCAATAGGTCTGTATAGTTGAGAGGTATGGTAGGCACTGTGTAGGTTACTCCAAGCTGTGTACTGTCCATATGTGTAGCCCCCTGTCCATGACCGGTCCAGCTTTCCTGCATTAACAGATATTGACAACTCCTACAGTAGGTGTAGCTGACATGCAGAAAAGTTGGCACTGCAGTTCTTGGAACATGGCCCTGTCCACCACAGTACTGTTCCTAGGCCACTAGGACACAACAGCAGAGAGTAAGTACTGGCCACACCTTGACAGTATTAACCATGCATATA
Source organism: Protopterus annectens (assembly GCF_019279795.1). Taxonomy (NCBI): domain Eukaryota; kingdom Metazoa; phylum Chordata; order Ceratodontiformes; family Protopteridae; genus Protopterus; species Protopterus annectens. The sequence continues at coordinate 510,431,519 of NC_056730.1, read as the reverse complement.
CATAGCTCATTGACCAAAGCATATTGTGGACATGCAATGTTGATTGGGACAGCCCTGGCAATATGTGTTCTGCTGCTATTTCCTGCAAACATTAATGTCACTGTACTTCTATGGGATTATGGGGGGACAAACCTGTCAACTGTACATATTTGCACAGACTGTGCTGATATTTGCTTTACATTTTGGTTCCATTTAGCATAGTAGTGTGCCCTGTCTTGGAGACTAGAGGCATATCACTAAAGACCACAGGTCAGATTGTAATGGCATACATTTGAGTTTCAGACTTCTTACCCTTCAGAGCCTTACTGCAACTGCAATACCTGCTGTGATATCCCTGTGTAAGTCTGTAAGGGGGTATTTCATCATTGTCACCATTTGTGGGCCTTTGCCAGACATTTCTTCATGGTTTTCTTCAGCTGACTTGTTGGGTGAGGCTGAGGAGTGAGTATGGAAACCCCACACTGACATCCAGGCTTGTGATCTATGACCCCCACATATACTGCAGTGAGATTTGTCACCATAGATACTACTGGTTAGTGTGGGGAAGCCAGTATTGGGAAAACATTTCCTGGTGTCCCACATAGCTGTCAGTTGTCTGCTGCTATCCCAGTAAAACACCCCATTCCCTTGCATGCAGCATTATCATAGATATGGTACTAGAACATACTATTCCATTCATTTATTGTTAAGAAGACTGACTTACCTTGTGCCTGTTGGCAGTTGTGAGGACGGTGCTTGAGGGCTGCCTATGCTGGATGTACACAGTACACTCCCTATACATGGTAAGGTACAGGTAGTGTGATGTGTGTGGCATCCATTTTACTGTGTATGCGAGTCGGAGAGAGGTGTTAGTCCCTGGGTCCCTACAGTGTCAGTGTGTGTGGTATGCATTGCCTCTTTGCCAAGGCCAGAGCATACTGGGCACACCTCTGTCTGCCTACAGGAGCTGGCTCAGAGGTTCCTCCTCTGAGTCCCTCTTTGCCTGTGGAGACCTTGGCAATGGTGTGGGGCTGTGTGGCCTTCCCAGTGTTGTTCCTGCTACAGCTGGGTCCGCAGGATCATATTGTGTACTATGGCACATACTATGAACATGTGTGCACATGTGGCTGGAGAGCACTGCAGGGCTTCACCAGATATGTCAAGGCAGTGGAACTGTACTTTGAGCATCCCAAACACATGCTCTGTAATGATCCTGGTTTGTGTGTGTGCCTCATTATGGCGTTCTTGAGTGGGTGTGTGTGTGCATTTCTGATGGGTGTCATCATCCATGGCTCCAGTGCATAGCCAGCATCCCCCACCAGATGTCCATACAGGATGTCCCCCCCGGCACAGCTGTGAGGAATGCCAGATGTGAAAGTCATGATAGCTTCCAGGGCTGCCAGCACACACATTAATGATTGCATACAACCTGGCAGTTGATGGAGTGAAAGCCCTTGTGGTTTACGTAGACCCAACCCTGTTCACCGGGTGATGCTTTTATGTGGATGTGCATGCAGTCTATGGCACCCAGTACCTCCGGGTAGTTTGCTACATGGTGGAAGAGACGCATATTGCTGGTCCTCTCCTCACGGGTGCTGCAAAGTAAATGTGCTCACCGGCATGTGGTAGCATGGCATCCAGGAACTGGTGGAGTACCTGAATGTAGATGCCTGTGAGACCCTCATGATGTCCCCAGTAGGTCTTTGGAAAGTACATGTAGCTAGTATTCTTAAGGCTACACATACCTTGGTATCCACTGGGATGGGTTCTGAAGTATGTCCCTGTCCACCCTGTAGCGTTCTATCTCCAGATCATGTAGCCCCTAGTAGGTTACCCTGGGTCTGAACATTCTTCTCCTCCTCCTCAGTATGGGGCGGATGTCAGCATTATCCTCCTCACTGCCCTCAGCCTCTAGCACATACTGATGTAACAAAGCAACAGCAGCCCCTAAAATTTTATCAGTTAAAATTCCTCTGAATGTATACACCAATGGTGCAGAGTTTGTGGGAAAAATAGACTGAAAGGTGTTTGCACAGTTTATACTGTTGTGCTGCAAATGCTGGCTGTATTATTGGTTGACTATGATACATTCCACCTGCCAGCTATATTATTTGTACTTGATTGCTTTTATTCTATTTCCCATTTATTTTTTCCCTTCTCATTTCTGCTCTTTTTAAGCCCTGCAGCATCCCATGCAAACTCGCTGCCTAAATGTAAACAGTTCTGCTATTTCTGTTTTTTCTTTTTTTGCTTTAAGTGCTGCTGCGAGCTGCGCAAACCCTTTTAACTAAAGTAAACACTTTTAAGCAGAAATGGCCCTCCCCTGGATGCGAACATGCTCTCCATTTCATGGAATAAGTAAATACAGTCTCAGACACACACCCTTGCTTAGCTAAGCTCAAATGGAAGCTGTGGAGCTCCGATCTGCTTACACCAAGCATGGCATGCCCCCTTTTCATGTCAGCTGCTTCTCCTGCTTACACCACTGCCTTATAGCTCCTACATGGTTAGGTGCAGCCAGACAATGGTCTCCCATTTTGTGATTCAGTAAATTTTGCTCATTTGTCTTAGTCCCTTGTTAGATCACTACACCAGAGCCTTTCCCCTTAGCAAACAGTGTTATCTGTTATTGTTTTGATTTTGCATGCTATCCACTATAACGGCAAAATGCAGATTTCACTTAAAATTGTCTTTTCCCATTTTTTTTTATTTTTGGCACAATCTCATATGCGTGCCGCTGTGCAAGACTTAAACGGCCAAAATCGGCCAAAAATAAATACAATTTGATTTTTATAATTTTGCAACTTTTTCCATGCCAGTGGCTATATTTTTGGCCATTGATATGCCTAATGATTATAATACATGTTTTTCTTTGCTCTGTCATGCCCCATTTTGAGTTTTGCAGAAATGTACACGGTCAATAACCGAATACATTTCTGCAACGGACACTGTTCTGGCAGAGATGCCTGCCTGCTTACTGAATCGCTAATTCACCTCATTTGCATGTTTCACCAGCAAATGAGGTAATTAGCATTATTCTGTGGTGTCCGTGCCAGAATAGTGCTAGCAGGCTCGTGCACACCCCCAGCCTCATTTACTGAATCGCTCGGCAGCCATATTGCATGCAGAAGCTGCTGCACTATTTTGGCATGCAGAAATCCCTTTACTGAATCCCGGGGATGATGTTTTCCCCCACTATATAGATTTATAAAATAAAATCTGTTCTCTCATTTCATTTTTTATTTCTCTGCATTAAAGTGCTATCACAAAACATTTACTATGTAAAATGATACTATGTTTCAAAATTCTACTCCCTTCTCCTGCCAGATACTGGTCACTTGCAATAGCAGCATGCATTTTTCAATACATACTGTACCTACCATGACTATTAAAACTTTCACTACATATATTCGTATATCTATCAGACAAAGGAAACAACTGAGGTAATTAGGGAACATTAAGATTCAAGCAAATCTAATGACTAGTATCAAAACTGTCAGCCAACACTAGTGATAAGGCTTATTCTGATGTAGGCCACAGCATCAGTAATTATGGAGAGTATCTGGGGCGGGCTACCTGAGGCAGACTGCTGGGGTTTAGCATGCAGCAGTGCATAGTATGGTCAAGTGTGATACACTTACCCAGCCACTAAATGCTTTTTTGCCTACATGTGATTGATAAAGAATTAAAAGTGCAATTCACAGATAAGTTGACAATACATCTTAGTAAGATTTACACATCATACCAGTAGGTGTCTAGCGGGTATACTATGCCTGCTTCTATTGATAACAAGGAATAATCAATGAAGTGAATGGGTCAGTGGACACCTGTCACCGGCAATTTAAACAATCAGTGGAGCCATACTAGCCACAGATACAAATCAATATCCTTCTTATGCGAGGGAAGTGATATGCCCTGATCTCAACACATCGGTGGAGGGGAGGTAATCCACTAACCAGTGCATGAGAGATTCCAGAAACCACTGGGCCAAGCAGAGAAGCCAGAACTAGGATCAAGTTACTACTAAAGGAAAGAGGGTACTATGATGTCACCAATTACCAGTGGGACAGATTAGAGAACTGGGATGGAGATTCAACAGCTAACTGGCTGGAAAAAAATAGCCTGAGGGTTTCTCTCATTACTGGAATGGAAAGAGGGTTGGCAGGAGATTCTGGTCTCAGTTCAGATAAGGAAGGGATTTATAGGACACTGATTACTGCTGAGAAAAGTACAATTGTGTACACTTACCATAAATGTAGATGTTCGAGTGTATTCACTGTTGCAGTCATTACATTTGGGTAATCTGCTGGCAGGTTGCCCTCAGTCAGCCTGATTAACAAAGTCTTGGGTCCTGCATCGGTTGTTGTCCCTTCTTCCATGACGTCAGGTCTTCAGGGGTATAAAACATGCAGCCAACGCCATTACATCAGTTTTTCTTGCCCAAGATGTCAGGTGCCCCCCAAATGGGGAGCAAAATATATAATTAAAAACAAAAATATACCTCCAACCAAAAACAAATACACCAAAAAGGTTTTTAAGCATAGTAAAAGAAAGTAGAGGCATAGTAAGAGAAAAGCCAGGACTGCAACAGTGAATACACTCGAACATCTACATTTATGGTAAGTGTACACAACTGTACTATGTTCTTCGTGTTTCACTGTTGCAGTCATTACATTTGGGTAGATTCCCAAAGCTATGGTTGGGAGGATGGATTTATACAGCATTAGGACCAGCTATAAGGCCCTGCAAAACAGCAGTGGCAAAGCCAGCTCTGGATTTAGAGAAAATTGGTAAGTGATAATGCTTGGTGAAAGTATGAACTGAACTCCAGGTAGCAGCTTCTAGAACATCCCTGGTAGGCACGCCTCTGAGAAAGGCTGCAGAAGTAGATGCAGCCCTGGTGGAGTGAGATCTGATTCCCTGGGGGATAGGTTTTCCATGGTGCTTACAGCAGAAATGAATGCAATGGCTTATCCATTTAGAAATGGTTTGTTTTGAAATAGCCTTCCCCTCTGCCCTGCATCAAATGCTACCAGAAGTTGTTCAGATTGTCTTCGAGATTTATGTCCAAGTAGAATCTAAGTTGTCTGTGTACATCCAATGAATGTAGAATCCACTCCCCCTTGTTCTGTGGATTGGGAAAGAAAGTTGGCAAGAGAATGGACTGATTAAGAGCCACACTGGATACCACCTTGGGCATGAAGGATGGATTGGTCCTGAGTGACACCCTGTCCGCATGAAAGATGATGAAAGGCTCCACTGCCACAAGAGCCTGTAATTCGGATATCCTTCTAGCTGAAGTGATTGCTAAAAGGAAGGCTGTTTTCCAAGAAAGAAATTTTAAGTATGCAGTAGCAGCTGGCTCAAAAGGAGGTAGAGTGAGTTTCTCCAATACAAAGTCAAGGTCCCAGGCAGGGGGTGGGGCTCTCCTGGGTGGTCTCAAGTTTTTGGCCCCTCTGAGGTACTGCTTGAGCAGAGGATGAGAGAATTGGGGAGGTTCTGTGTTGTAATGAGCTGAAATGGCTGAGGAATGGAATTTAATGGAGGAAAAAGACAGGCCCTTGTGAAGCATCTCAGTTAAGTATTGCAAAATCTGAGGTAAATTGGGTGCTGCTGTGCTCATCCCATGAGATTGATTCCAGGCACAGAATCTTTTCCATTTGTCAGCATAAGATTTTCTAGTACTAGGTCTTCTCACCTCTAAAATGACATCCATCACAGGTTTTCTGAGGGATGCTAAGGGGGAATTTAAGTGATCAGCCAAGCTGCAAGATTCAAAGTTGGGAGCTGAGGGTGCAGGTTTGGTTCTCCTGCTGAGACAGTAAGGAAGGTATCTGAGGCAGGTGCCATGGAGAAATTTGTGACACACTGCACAGGAGTGGGTACCAGTGTTGGTGTGGCCAGTCTGGAGCAATCAAAATCCTTTTTGGTTTGCCCTGTTTAACTTTTAGCAGAACTTTGGATAGCAGAGGCAGAGGGGGAAAAGCATAGACTGGTAGGTTTTTCCAGCTGAAGGACAGAGCATCCACCTTCCAGGCTTTTCTGTGAGGAGTTCTTGTGCAAAATTTGTCCAACTGGTAGTTCTGGGGTGAGGCAAAAAGATCTATGTCTGGGCTCCCCCATTTGCTTGTCAACATATTGAAAATCCATGGTTCCAGTTTCCATTCGTGTGGGTCCATGAGATTTCTTCTTAGTTTGTCTGCCAGAATATTCAGCTTTCCTGGCAGGAATTGAGCTTGTAGTTGTACTTTGTAGCTCAAGGCCGTGTTCCACAATGCCATGGTTAGTCTGCAGAGGGGGTAGGAATGTGTACCCCCCCCCGCTTGTTTATGTACCACATAACCGTGGTGTTGTCTATCTTTACCATTAGTTGTCCTGGATGAAGGTAGTCCTTGAAAGCTGTCAGTGCATTCTGTACAGCCAGCATTTCTTTTTGATTGATATGTAGGTGCATTTGATTCGGGCTCCATTTGCCCTGAATGCACTTCCCTGCCAGATGAGCCCCCCGTGCATAGTCTGATGCATCTGTAGTTAGGGTTTGGGTGGCAGGGGTTGGTGTGAATGGCAGTCCCTTGTTTTGGTGGCAGGCCTCTGCCCTACACTGGAACTCCAGGCATAGGCAAGGTATGATAGGAATCATTGTTTCTAGGCTGTGACAATGCTGACTCCATAAACTTTGTAAGTACCACTGAAGTTTCCTCATATGCAGTCTTGCATATGGAATTAGAAGAATGCAGGAGGCCATGAACCCCAAGGCTTGCAGTATTTGTCTTGCAGACAGCAGGGTTTTTGTGGCCACCTGTATGACGTAAGTCACCAAATGAATTTGCTTTTCTGGCGTAAGGAAAGCCATCTGGGCTCTTGTATTCAAGCTTGCACCCAGAAATGTAATTTTTTGAGAGGATACCAGTTGTGATTTCTTTTCATTTATAGTGTACCCTAGACAAGTTAGAACCCTTTTTATAAACGCCAGATGTTTTAAAAGTATGGCCTGGTTTTCTGCCTGAATTAGACAATCGTCCAGGTATGGATATATCTGAATATTTCTTTGCCTGCAAAATGCAATTACTGGAGCCAGGCACTTTGTGAATACCCTGGGTGCAGTAGACAAGCCAAAGGGCAGTGCAGAGAACTGATAATGCAAGTAGCCTGCTTTGAAGCGTAGGTATCTTCTCCAAGATTCCCTGATTGAGATATGTAGGTAAGCCTCTTTTAAATCTAGAGTTGCCAACCAGGCATCCTTTGCCTAGCATAGGAAGTAACTGGTGAAGAATCAACATCTTGAATTTTGGAATGTCCAGAAAGGTGTTTTGAGTGGACAGGTCCAGAATTGGATGCCATGACTTGTCTTTTCTGAGTACCGGGAAAAGTCTGGAATAGAATCCTTGTCCCTTTTCCTCTTCTGGTACTGGTTGAATAGCCTCCATGTTTAACTCATTAACCCCGATTAGCTTCTCATGGCGCCTGTGCGTTTAAGCCCGAGCGCGCCATGAGAAGATACAATTTTCAAACCGTTACCCCCTAGAGCTTCCACAAGCAAGAGAAAGTGTACAGCTAATTTTTAGTTTACCTTAATGTAAAACACTCTGAAATCGTAACTAAATATGTAATTTATCATATCTAGTTACGATTCAATGTGTTTAAACATTAAGGTCACATTGAGGTTCCCTCAAAAAAAAGCGTTTTAAAAGTTCTTGCTAAGCAAGTGGTGGCAGCCAATCGGATTCTTGCATTCTGAGCCACCACTTGCATAGCACCTCCACCCCCAACCTAAGCTTCTTTTGTTCTCCCCTAATAAATAGTGGGTCCAGCAGCAGGTATTTCCTTTTTTCTGCGAAGAACTGGAGATTTTACCTGCTACTGAATCCTCTATTTTATTTCACCAGTCAAGGAATTCACGGACCACCATATAGGCACTACCAGGAGTCTTTTTTTACAGGTACATCGTGGTATTTATCCTAATATTCTGTAACAGACTGTGTAACTTTGCCATCATTGAAAAAAAGACTACATGAATGGGTTAAACTGTACTGTATACATTTAGTGCTCACGTTATAACTTACCAGAGAACTAGTCAGGAGCTACGGAAGGATTTGCTACGGTATTGCAAAACCTGAGGTGCTGGGTATTAGAAAATATGTGCCTCGTATTCTTGCCTTTTTTTTTTTTTTTTTAGTAAACCGACTTCATCAAAAGAATTTCAGTGAGTTTTCGTAAGTCTTCAGGTAAGTGACAACAATTTGTATATGTATTTGTGTAGTAAGCCTGATTGATGGTGCATATACATTTTCTACTGTTATGCAAGTTGCTTCATTCAATAGACAAGGCAATTTAGATTTACTTTTGTGGTGTGCAGTCTGTACTTGTGTGGCTTTAAGTTCCGGGTTCCTTTAGTGTTACTTAAACGTGAAAAGCAATGTTGACTTATTGCTGTCGCTGAATTGTTTGCCTCAATTTTTACACTTCTTGCTGTCGCTGAATTGTTTGACTCAATTTCTACACTTGTTGCTGTCGCTGAATTGTTTGCCTCAATTTTTACACTTGTTGCTGTCGCTGAATTGTTTGCCTCAATTTTTACACTTGTTGCTGTCGCTGAATTGTTTGCCTCAATTTTTACATTAGTTATTTTGTTATTTAGCTTGCTACTGTGCATCCGGGGGTGGGGGTACTGGGTTGCAATTATGCTCTGTAAGTAGGTGGGGAACAGTAATGGCACCGGTTATCTGAGATGATGAAATACAGTGTAAAGACTACAGTTTGTCAAGTAAACTATATGGAAGATGAGAGGGTTGATCAGCGAAGCTGCCTTATCTGCGGAGACAGAGCCACAGGTCTGCATTATGGCATCATCTCATGTGAGGGATGTAAAGGCTTTTTTAAATGCAGCATTTGTAACAAACAGGTCTACAGATGCATTTGAGACAAGAACTGCTTCATGTCACCTAAGCAACGTAACAGATGCCAATATTGTCGGCTGCTCAAGTGTCTCCAAATGGGGATGAACAAAAAAGGTGAGAAATAGAGAGTCTACATTACAATTTTCAGAAATGTGTGAAGTTGTATCTGGTTTACTGATTTATATAGCAGGCAAGCAATAATTATGATAAGAAACTACTGGTCTGTTAAGCATTACAGTCTCGAGGCTGAAGTGCGGATTATTCATCACAATATCGTTGGAGTCTAGCCTGTACTGCTGTGTAAATTAGTAACTTAGTTATCACTCTTCCTTGTGTTTGCTTTTTCATTACTGTCTTAGCTGTTTTCATTCTTTTGTTGCTTTCTTCATGTTACAAGTATATATCGTGGTCTTCTAAACCTGAAGAAGACTGGCTCTGAAATCCTCCCATTGAAGTTTATATGTGGATTTTGTTTTACATCTGTTTTATGTGTTTGAGTCAGAACTACCAACCTAGACACCCTAATACGTTATGTAGAAAAACGTGATTGCATTGAATATATGAAATTTATCTTGTTAATACTGAAATGCTTTGTTAGATATCTGTACAGCCTGAGATATTGAGTACAGAAAGGGTTTTGACTTTTCATGGAAAATTTGGATAATTACCAGCATGCCTTGCAATGAAAATGAAAGCAAGTGTGTTTTCTTTAGTATTCATTTAGTCACATCAGAATTCTTTAAGTATGGTGTCTTTGAAGGAGATGTAAATTTTCAGAGCTAGCTGATTCATGCAATAAATACATGCATGTAATAAGGGCACTGCACAGATGCTTACCACAAAGGTTATCTATGCTGCATCCATTAGCTGTTGTGAATCTGGACATTATGCCATTTTAATTAGGTCATGGCTGAAAAAAGTTTGTAATGGATCAGTTCATTTATTTTGTTAACAGTCAAATTTGAAGTATATTTTCTGTGTATATTACTTTGTGTTTTATACTCTTATTTATTTTCATCTGCTAGCCATGTAGGTGGGCGATCCAAAATTACTTTTCAACCATCTCACAGATTGTGATGTATAAAACGAAGTATAAAGTACGTTAGCCATGATGTAGTTATAGTAAACGAATGACATTTAGTAAGCTGTAGATTAATACTATTAGTGAGTATAGCAGTAAGTGTCTGTGATACACACCAGACTATTGTGAAATTCATGTGCAGTAATGATGTGCATTCTGTATTTATTTAGATGCGGTTTTAGTTAGTCCCAATCTGTCATTACATAAGATCTTGTTATCGCTGTAGAAAGGTTAAAGTATGCATATGTGTGTTCATACAATGGTTGTTGAGGAATGGTTGCTAGTTATAAACTGCCTGCAGGGAGTTTTGAAGAAAGAAGGCTAGAAAAATTAGCTAGAAGTCTCAAGATGTATTACTGATTCGGTGAAGAAAAAAAAATTCCCTAGCAGTCACTTTCTTGTTTGGAAGTTAAGCTATTGACAAGATATGGAAATACCTGCAAAGGAATGGATAAAATGGTTGAAACACTTGAACTTTTTATCCCCAAGGGAAGAGGACAGAACCTGAAGGTATGTATTATCCGAGGGTGTACTGTACCTATGTTGATTCGTACTGTTGAGAATGAGTGAAGATACAAGAGCTGCTATATGTACCTTTGGAGATGCATGTATGTTTCCATGCATGTGCAAACTCCAAACTGAGCAGCACACTGTTTGCAGCATGGAGTTTACCAGACCCTTCATGTAATTGCAAAGCGTCAGTCTCCATCATTCCAGGACGGGTGAGCCAGCATCAGATGGTGGTCCCTCTAGTACCTGTGCTACTAGTCAAGTACAGGTCTTCTGGGTTCAGTCACTGCTGTATCTCTCTGCACCATAGATCTAGGCTATGCTAAGAACTGCTGGATACTTTTGGGGCATTTCAATACAAGCTGACAATGTGTTCTCAGAATCCAGCTTGATTGATATTTATCTGTCCATAACCTACCTAGGTTTATCTGTGAACCTACAACCCCCTCCCTATTACTGGAAGCAGTTTCATACACGAACAGATCTTGAAACTCCAGTATTATCAGAATTTAGAAGAAACTATCAGTTTACCATTTACATCAAAAACTGCATACTTTAGAAAGAAAGAGGCAATATTTTCCACAGTCACCATACCTGTTTTGTAGGGCTCTCAATCAGTTGTTATGACCCCCTGACAGCATCTCTAACAACAAAATGCATATTGAAGCCACCATCACCTCAAATTAGTTTTCTGTCTTTTCCAAGGGCTAATAATATTCCAACCATAAATGCCCTTCCCCTTCTCCTTGGAATACATTTTTTGTTTCTGAGCAGTAAAGCTAGACACCAGTGAGGAAACTTGCAGAGTAATGGGGTAGTTCTCCAAAAGGTTCCTTATTATGCCCCAAATGTCTTAGGATGGCAAATTTGTCAGACCCACAACTACAACTTGTCTTTCACTCTAGGGATTCATTATACAAACAAATTATTTACATATTTATAAATTTACATGTATACAATTTTCATTTCCTTTTATTTATTGTACATCCATACTTTGTCAATTTCTAGCCTCATTATATCCCCACTCCTTTTTCCATAGCCACCATCTGATTTTACTCAAATGTTGCGACCAAAATCCATTTTCCATTAAAAAATATATAGCTTTTTCATTCCATGTAACATAAAGCAATGTGTATATTTTTCTAATGTATTGTTTTTAGTCTTAGAATATCCATATTTAATTATATCTATATTTATATTTTCCACATTTGTATATCACATTTTTATGTAACTTTTCCCATTATTTCACTACTCTTTTACATTTCAAAAACACATGTTCAATAGTTTCCTCTTTCTCACAATATAAACATTTTGTTTATGGCGAGTTTCCTTTCACTGGTAACTTATCTGTTTCTAGTCACCACAAAAAAATCTTGACATTCTACTTTATTTCACCACTTGATTCTTATAGCTTTATTTTTTCCTTCTGCTACATTTCCCATGGTTTAAAAATATCATCATGTAATAATTCACTATGGTGTAAAAATTTCTGTTATTTTACTCATTTTATTTAACTGGACATTTCTTAAACATTATTGTTTGGTGCACATTCAAACATTAGCTAATTGCTGAAAGCATATTTCCGTTCCTTCTGTTTATCTGTATTTTCGCGAGTAACATGGAGACTCTTTGATTGTTTGAGGAGGGCAGGAAGGATTTCATTTTGCAACAAAGCCCTAGTCTTGACTGCATGCTTTAATTGTTAGACCACTGTACTGATTTATAGCTGCGCATTCATATGATTACTAAATATTTGAGCACATTTCATCGATGGAGTTGCTAGTGTAGGAAATGCATAAATCTGCAACTTTGCTTTACTAATGGCTAGAAAATAATTAATTTCACTTAGAGAACCATAAGACCACTTACAGCTAGCTCAGTTTATTATTAACTTTTAACAGCATTGTGTTAGAGTCTGAAAGTGAGAAGAGTAAATGTGATTCAGAATTAAATGGATGAAGATGGGCAGATAGTGGGTGGGGATAGGGCAGATTCTTTGCTGACTTTGTTCTTTTGCAGGTTACTGTAATTTTATCAGGCCAGTTGCTTCACTATAAATGTATTTGATAAGTTAACATTAACTGTATTTCTCCCCGTTTGTTTGTTCTTGGAGAAAGAAGTAATCTGAGAGTGAGACATAGAGAGGAAGTGGAAGGGAGATAAATGTACATTGGTGGTGCAGTCTTAGGTAGTACACAAAACAACATGCATTTATCTTATGTCGTTTGCAACCACCCCAAACATAGTTTATGGAGGCACACTATACAAAGCCATGCTGGTCTCACCAGACCACAACACACTTTCCCACATGCTTTTGGGAGACTTGATGTGTTGTTTTGCAAATTTTTGCCTGGCCTGGAAATTTTTCTGTTAGGGTTGGACAGAAGCCTTTTCTAACTACCCCATAGTGCAGACATATGGAGAATATGGGATATTGATGTCACATGTAGTACACAGCCAGTACTTTTCCAGAAATTCCTGCAGTTCCTTCAGTGTTGCTTTTGGCAGCCTCCCTGACCAGTGATCATGTTGTTTTTCTTAAATTTTGTAGGGATGTCCAGTTCTTTGCAACATCAGTGTTGTCCCATATTTTCTCCATTCTTTGACTGTCTTCACTGTGTTCCATGGTATATCCAATGCTCAGTAAGGTATAAGTGCTGTACTACTTTGACTGAATTACTATGGTGTTTGTCCTAACAGATGATAATGACTCTGTCTTATATTACACCTGTACCCCGAATATAATGAATGGCTACACAAAAGGTAATCTGATGCAATTTCCCACCTGCACATTGGGTGTTTATTTCTGAATTTTTTCCTGTTGGTGCTTGTACATACCAGGAAATGTTACTGAATGGTTGTTTTTGGGAAATCTTTCATTCTGGTGCCTGTGCATACATTATATTGAAGGGCTTGACTGGGTGAATGCTTCATTTTGGTGCTTGTACATACTAGGAAATGTTACACATGTTTTGTTTGGGGAAGTGTTTAATTTTGGTGATTGTGCATACCTCAACATTCTACTGAAGGGGTTGCTTGGGTGAAGTGTTCATGCTGGTGGTGTCACATACTAGGAAATGTTACTGTAGTGTTTTTCGGGGGAAACATTTTATTGAGGTGCATGTATACCTGCACATAGTAATGTTACTTAGGGAAATAATTCATTGTATTTCAGGGAAATGCTTGTGGTCTGACTGCTGAAGTGACCGCTGGGCAAAAATAGTTTATTGTGCTTTTTGGTGCTTGTGCATACACAATGCAAACAACTCGATGGGTTACTGGGGAAGCATAGAAATTAAGTGTGACAATTTCATACGGTTACATTACTTAGAATACAGCACAGAAAATGTATTTATAGTGTAATATACTAGCATATAAGACATCGGATACACCATTGAATAAATAGTATAATGTAAAATAAGCAGACAATAAATCACTTCTGCTTGTAGTATTCTATTTGTGAGTAGTAGTTTCATGAGTGAGATATTCTTCATCAACTAGCTATCCTCCAAAACCCCTGATGTTTTTTTTTCCTGTGTGTGTGTATGTGTATATATATATATATATATATATATATATATATATATGTCTGTGCAAATGTGTGCATATCGATATATATGTATGCCGTCCATTCACTTTGTGGTAATCTAGAGCAATCCATTGGTAGCTGATTTTGTAGTTGAAAATCCTGTTCTTTACCTTCAAAGCACTGAACGACTTAGTAACCTTTGGTTCAGTAATAGAAATGGAGTGCTTCAATAGTTGTTGCCAGCTGTTTCAATTTTAGCTTTGAAATTTGCATTCTGGTATAGAAATTAGATGTAAATAATGTGTGTAATTATGTAAAACTATGGCAGAAGACAAGCTATCTAGTTTATTTCTGCTTGTCTTAATGATTATAGTGAGTAGTTGCCTGAGTGACAAAAGGTTATTACAGAGTGACTACTGACAGCATGGAGCTACATTATTTTTATGCATTTCTCCTGGCTTTGTCAGTCATGTGTGGAATTTAGGTGGGAGGAAGGGCTCAGTAAAGTGTTATACTATTTGAGTGACTATGGCCTTATAATAGATTATGGCTGTATTGCATAACACCTGCAGAAAGTAATATAATGAATGCCAGCAATTATCACCTGTGTCTGGCCATGCATAACTTTGCAAGTCATTAGCACAGTGCAGTTACAATATAGTACTGAGTCATTGTCACTTTTCAGGTAAAACTGTCAGCAGCTGTCACTGTTATTCACATAAGTAGAAGTCGTTATCACATTGATGAATGCACAACTCACATTTGGCTCTTTCTCCACTTGCAGTGATTGCAATACACCCCCACCCCTCCACACTACTTTCATTTATGTCATGCATACAATTTCAAGAAATGTAAGCAGTCTAGGAGGAAAAATGTATACATTATGTCTTTAATTGCTGTTTTTTCATGAGAAAGTGGCTGGAATAAGAGAATTTGTGGTGTACTGCATGAAGAATTTGAATATATATATTATTATTAGTGACTGCTTTGCATCCTCTCATTTGACAGAAAATCATAAATTGTTTTTAACTATAAGGCAATGACAATATCCAAATTCATATCTTGTATTTCTTTGTGACTATTCTGCACTGCTGTGGTAAAATATTTCCTGTGCTTTCGAACTATGAAGTCATTCTGTTGAGTTACTGATTATAGTCTTGCTCTTTTATTTAGCATTAAATATATTGAAACCTCCTTTTGTGGGTGAGATACCAGAGGCATATTTCACCTGTTAGACTATTTGCATATCTGTTTGGTGAGTTACCCAGGGTGTAAAGTAGCTGGGGACATATATATATATATATATATATATATATATATATATATATATATATATATATATATATATATATATACACACACACACACAGATTTATATGTGTATGTAGATATATATAGATGGAGATATAAATATATAGATGTGTGTGTGTGTGTATATATATATATATATATATATATATATATATATATATATATATATAAATAAGTGCATTGCTTTTCACGTGCTTCTGTGCAGGTATATTAGATCAGAATGTTGTATTGCATTGTGTTTTTCAGGTGTGATTTCAAGTGTAAAGCAACACAGCCACCACCAAAGATGCCATCTGTTGAGGAGAAAGCAAGCAGCATTTACCTCTTGGGTGAGGAAACTGACTGTGATGGTTGTAGCAGTGGTTCAGACAATGGTATGCACCTTGATGCACCACATAATGCCAACCAGAGTGAGGATGATGATTACGACTCGGAGGATGACATTCCACTCGCACGTCTGCGTGAAAAGGCCATTGCCTGTGATATGGATGATGCCCCTGTGCCCACCATTTCTGAAAGATCACTACGAGTTGCCAAAGCAGACATGACCAGTAATTATGACAGTGACCATGACAGTGAGGATGAGGTGCCACTTGCACACCTAAGGAAGGTGCCCACACACAAGTTGGCCACACACAATGGCCACCAAGTGCATTCAGAGTATGACGCAGACGATGACATGCCTTTATCTGTGTTCACGAAAGCACCTGGTCTGACTAACACAACTATGCAGTCCTCTACAGTGCATGGCACTGCAAGTGCTGATAAGGGTGTGGATGTGCCTTCGACTGTGCATGATGTGGGAAGTAGTCCAGAGTATGGTGATTTTGATGGGAGATAATCCTCTAGATATGAGTCCAAGTAGCTCCTTGTCAGAGAATGATATGGGTGTGCCTCAGCAGGGAGCATGTGTCAGCAGTTCACTACCAACTGCAAGCAGTACAGTTGCTACCGGCATTGAGAGAGCACCATCTCTCAACCCTTCAGCCCTTCCCATTCCCAACTGTTCCTTGCGACCCAGTCAGGTACGCCAAGCATGCCCACCACGTAAGATCACGTGGGAAAAACACCTCCAAACTTTACACATTGAGGAATTTGTGGGGCCAGTAGGACCAATAGATCACTTGGGCTCAGATAGCACAGAGATGGACTTCCTGAATTTGATGTTCCCAGAGGAGCTATACACCCGTATTGCTAATGAAACAAATCGCTATGCTGCACAGAGGCAGGCTGCATCAGGCAAGGTTGATGTGTGGTGGAGTCCTGTTTGTTCAGGAGACATACGCACATTTCTAGGTGTCAGAATATACATGTCTATTGTACATGTTCCTGAATTGAGGCAGTACTGGGAAACGCACCATGTATACGGTCGCTTCCCAATAGCAGAGTACATGACCAGAGATAGGTTTGAAAAAATTCAGCAGTACTTCCACTGCAATGATAACAGCCTGAGCCTACCACAGGGTTCTGTGGGTCATGACAAGCTACATCACGTATGGCCAATACTGGATGCAGTACTTCATGCATGCAGGGCATGTTACAATGTGCATTGTGAGGTGACTGTAGACGAAGCCATGGTTGGCTTCCGTGGACGCTTGACATTTAGACAGTTTATGCCTGGTAAGCCTGAGAGGTATGGCATTAAGGTGTGGGTGTTGGCAGACTCGACCAATGGGTATGTACATGAATTCCAGGTATACACTGGAAAAACGGAGCAGAATACAGAGGTTGGGCTGGCACACAGAGTTGTAGTTGACTTAACTAGGGGACTGATTGGCAAGAAGCATCACATTTACTTTGATAACTTCTTTACCTATGTTCCACTAGCACAGTAATTGCTAGTGATCTATACTGTTGTGGAACCATGCACACCAATAGGTCAGGATGGCCTCTTACATTCAACAGACAGGCCATTGGAAAAGCAGCTCGAGGCTACTACAAGCAATTGCAGAGTGGACAACTGCTAGCTACTGAATGGAAGGATAGTAAACCAGTATTCCTCCTGTCAACTAACTGTAACTCAACCTTGCCAGTCTCCAGCACATACAGGAGAAAGCGTGATGGAAGAAAGGCATCAGTGCCATGTCCACCAATTGTAAACATGTACAACAGTTACATGAATGGGGTGGACCGAGCAGATCAGCTCAGGACACAGTATCCCAGTGCCAGAAAGGCCCGCAAATGGTGGCTGTACTTGTTCTGGTTCTTATGGGATGTGGCTATTGTCAATGCTTTCATTATATTCCGTGAAAGTATCAGACATCAGCAACTGTCACGCTCTGGACGTATTACTCCGGCAGCACAGTTACAGTTCCGAAGGAACCTAGGCTTGCATCTACTTGCCAGTTACACAAAGAGGAAAAGATGCACTGAGATTACTGTCCCAGAGTCTGTGAGCTGATTTGAGCATGGCTCTCACTTTCCAGTGAAATGGCATAAATCAAGATGCAAAAACTGTGCCAGCAAGGGTAAACGTGCTGAGCCATTATGGGGGTGCCCGACTTGCAAGGTCAACCTGTGTGTTGAGTGCTTTAGAGAGTACCATGGCCATAAATTTCTCCCATAGTGCTGTTGGCCTTGGGTGTGCCACTGTGATGTAATGGTTCCCTCCGGCAAAGGACACATGCAAAAAGACATAGCCTGGGTCAGTCTAGGTCTTTTGACATGTTGCCTTGATGTAGCTCTCCACTCAGTCTCCCTCCCTTCAGGTGTAGTCAGTGTATGTAGGTCAGGGCAACAGGGTTTATATTAGCTCCTCCCTTCTACTCCTAATGGCCCTTGCAGAAAGGACACATGTAAATGGAAAAGGCAGAGGTAAAGCAGAGTGCTTCACCTGTTTTTAAAGTGTAAATGTGCTCTTTCTGTGCCCCCATGTCAGTTAGCAGCCAAGCCCTTCAGCACCAATGCAAGGAAGGTCCCTCTTCACTTTTTTTTGCCAACTGCTCTTAGGTTGGTGGGTGCATCGCGGGGGGCATACCCAGTCAGCATGGATCTTGCGATCCACCGGGATCGCAGTTGGGAACTTGGAGACTCTTCAGCTCAGTCCCATTGTGCTGCTCTACTAGGTAAGCATGAGCTTGGTGTGCCACTGTGATGTAATGGCTGCCTCCAGGAAAGGACATATGCAAAAAGACACAGCCTGGGTCAGTCTTGGTCTTTTGACATGTTGCCTTGATGTAGCTCTCCACTCAGTCTCCTTGCCTTCAGGTGTAGTCAGTGTATGTCAGTGTCCACCCATGCTTTATTTCAGATAAGGTAAGACTGTCTTCTGCTGTTCTGGGAGTCACTGGAAATGGAGCAGCCAAAAACCCTACACTGTCCCATCGCCGAATATTGTGCTGCTGGGTGCATCACAGGGGGCATACCCAGCCAGCATGGATCTTGTGATCCACCGGGATCG
Organism: Protopterus annectens; assembly: GCF_019279795.1. NCBI lineage: Eukaryota > Metazoa > Chordata > Ceratodontiformes > Protopteridae > Protopterus > Protopterus annectens. The sequence goes on along the minus strand of NC_056730.1, from coordinate 510,412,812 downwards.
CAGTTGGGAACTTGGAGACTCTACAGCACAGTCCCATAGTGCTGCTGTCCTAGGTAAGCATGGGCTTGGGTGTGCCACTGTGATGTAATGCAAAAACATGCAAAAAGACACAGCCTGGGTCAGTCTTGGTCTTTTGACATGTTGCCTTGATGTAGCTCTCCACTCAGTCTCCCTGCCTTCAGGTGCAGTCAGTGTATGTAGGTGAGAGTAGTAAATGAATGAAGGTCAGGACAGCAATTAGTGAGTTTATTCAGTCCCTCATCCCTTGGCCCACTGCTGAATGGGCACATGTAAAGAGAAAAGGCAGAGGTAAGGCAGGCTGCTGACACTGAAGGAGGTCATGAGACCATAGTGGTATCAGCAGTCTGAGTGGGCAGCCAGCACAGCTATGGGACACTACAGATAACCAACATTTGGAGCCCCATGCCTGTCCTTGGCATATTAGTGGAGTGGCGGTCCTTACCCTGCTTTTTCTATTTACATGTGCCCTGGCTGTGCATCCTTGTCAGTGTCCACCCATGCTTTATTTCAGATAAGGTAAGAATGTCTTCTGCTGTTCAGACATTTACAGAATGCGTTCATGCATGGCTTGATGCACAGGGTCGGTGGATCGACAATATGCCATAACGGCATCACCACCAAAGATGTTCACCGGTTCAGAATGGATGGCATTCACCTAACTGAGTAGGGCATTGCATTGTTCTTGACCAACCTCCACGATGGTGTGAGGAGAGCCATGCATGATTGTGAAAAGAATGGAAAACACCCATGACCAAGTTGGACCAGTATAGTAAGTAAAACACTATTATGAAATGTGTTGTGTAAAATTAATTTCTCTGAGCTTGGCAAATAACTGTTATGGAAATTATGATTTTTTTTCATATTTTGGTAAATAACTTTGCAAGGGAGCATCTGAATGTGCTAAGTGATACCTCATTTTGAAAAGATTATTTATAGTTGTAACATGGTAGAAGAATGGTGCCTGTATGTTGTACTCAGAGGCAGATATCAAAGTTTGTTTGGGACTTACGGTTATGGAAATTATGATTTTTTTTTTCATATTTTGGTAAATAACTTTGCAAGGGAGCATCTGAATGTGCCAAGTAATATCTCATTTTGAAGACAGTATTGCTGGATCTAACATGGTAAAAGAATTGTGCCTGTATATTTGACACGTGCAGATATCAAAGTTTGTTTGAGACTTATGGTTATGGAAATTATGATTTTTTTCATATTTTGGTAAATAACTTTGCAAGGGAGCATCTGAATGTGCCAAGTAATATCTCATTTTGAAGACAGTATTGCTGGTTCTAACATGGTAAAAGAATTGTGCCTGTATGTTTGACACATGTGCAGATATCAAAGTTTGTTTCGGACTTAGGTTATGAAAATTATGATTTTTTTTCATAGTTTGGTAAATAACTTTGCAAGGGAGCATCTGAATGTGCTAAGTAATACATCATTTTGAAAATATTATTTATAGTTCTAACATGGTAAAAGAATGGTGCCTGTATGTTGTACTCATAGGCAGATATCAAAGTTTGTTTTGGACTTAGGTTATGGAAATTATGATTTTTTTCATATTTTGTTAAATAACTTTGCAAGGGAGCACTGCATTGTGTGAAGTAATACCTCATTTTGAAGACAGTGTTACTCCTTACAACATGGTAAAAGAACTGTGTCTGTGCACTGTACACACATACAGATATCACAGTTTGTTTAGTCTTGTACAAATATGAAAATTATACATTTACAATACTTCTCATTATTATGCCCATATCTTTGCGAGGGAGCATGGTAATCACACAAATGATGCGTCATTTTGAAGCTGACATTCAGATGTTCAACTTCTACACTAATATGTAGGCTCTGTCTGTTACAGGTGATGAGATATTATGCTTTGTTTATTTATCAATTATGAGAAATAATATACTAATCATACTTCTGTGAATATCTCATGAAAGGAGCGTCACACAGTTATGGTTAAAGTATCATTTTAAAGCTGACATTCATACTAACAAATTATATTAAAATTGTATGGGTCTGCATGGTACATAGACCAAAATATTGTGCTTTGCTTTTCCAAAAAGTAAAACAATTTGCACAATATCAGCATTCCTTGCCAAATATTTAATAATGACTTTGATATGCACTATCAACATTTACACTGTTGGAAAGGTCAGTGTCTGCTGAACAACTTTCGCGTTTACATTTTTAGTGTAGCTCTTACAGTTAAAGAGTTATGAACATTTGTTTTCTGTATAGTATTACAAATGGATTTTCTGACAATGAGCTTAGGCTGCACTGTTGTTCCTATGGTGGAATTAAGCAGGCAGCTTTTTCTGAGCTGCTCCGGAGTGAATGAGTTAATAGGGAAATTAGAAGTTATGTACCTACCATAACGTTCCATGTTAGTTGTCTTCTTCTCGCCTTCCTTCTTGTTGGATGGGTTCGGAGCCGAACCTCGGCTCCGACTTGGCCACTCTAAAAGCTCGAGAGCTAGTTCCACCGGATCGAGGCTCCCCTATATCCCACAATGCTAGGCGGTAACTCCTCAGATCTCATTTGTAAGCTAGGCCCAGCTAGGAACATTCCATAATATGGAAGAAAAGGGATAACCCACCTCTATAGGCCTACTGAAAGGTGTCCTAAACCTGACTGAGGAAATATATATATATATATATATATATATATATATATATATATATATATATATATATAGAGGTGGTAGAAAGGATAAAGGTCACAAACAAACTCCTCTAGGTCTGTCCAGGCTAGGGGGAAGGAGGGTGGGACGCAAGAAGGAAGGCGAGAAGAAGACAACTAACATGGAACGTTATGGTAGGTATATAACTTCTAAATGTTAAGTTGTCTATCTCGCCTTCATTCTTGCTGGATGGGACCGCGTCCCTAGCACCTTGTCCCGGGTGGCCTATCGGAACAGACTCTTGAGTACAGTGGAACCAAAGTTGGCTCGGCCTCTAGAGGCTAAGTCCAACTTATAATGAGAAATGAAGGTATGGGACGAAGCCCAAGTAGCTGCAGCGCAAATCGAATCAATAGGCAGTCTGTCTTGGAAAGCTATAGATGTAGCTAAAGCTCTAGTTGAATGAGCCCTGGGTTTGGTTGGCAACTGTTGATGTCTGATCTCATACACAAAGGTAATCAAAGAAGTAAGCCATCTAGAAAGAGATACCTTAGAAACTGGAAGGCCCATTCTGCCTTCTGCATAGGAAACAAACAGTTGATCAGGCTTCCTAAATTGTTTGGTCCTGTCTAAATAGTACCTAAGTTGGCGATGAACGTCTAACCAATGTAATTTTTGTTCCGATCTGTTCGAATAGTTAGGAAAGAACACAGGAAGATCAATGGTTTGATTCAAATTTGCCGGTGAAGCTATCTTAGGCAAAAAGGACGGGTTGATGCGTAAGGACACCCTATCCTTATGAAACAAAAGATAAGGGGATCGACTACACAGAGCATGAAGTTCAGAGACTCTTCTGGCTGAAGTAATAGCTACCAAAAAGAGTGTTTTCCAAGATAGCAATTTCATTGAGCATGAAGCTGCAGGTTCAAAGGGGGGAAGAATCAAGGACGTCAGAACCAAGTTGAGATCCCATGGAGGAGGAGGATCCCTGATAGGTGGTTTGAGGAGAAAAACTCCCTTTAAAAAGGCTTTGCAGAGTTTGTGAGACATAATGGAGGACTCTGAGACTCCAACATGAAAGTTAGATATAGCTGTCAATTGAACCTTGATGGTAGAAGGAGACGAACCTGAGTGGAAAAGTTCAGCTAGAAAATCTAGTACTGATTGAATGGAAGCAGTGAAAGGATCTATATCCTTTGAATGCGCCCAATAGGAAAAACGTTTCCATTTACTATGATAAATCTTCCGAGTGGAAGATTTATGAGAGGCTATTAAAATATCTCGAACTGAGTGAGATATTAGAGGAAGCCTGGCTAGAGTTGGAATTGGAGAAACCATGCTGTGAGGTTCAGAGAAGGGAGGGAGCGGTGCAACTGACCCGACTGATGGGTCAAGAGGTCTGGAACTGGGTCCAGATGCCAGGGTTGCTCCAACAGATAACGGTGAAGAAATGGGAACCAAACCTGTCGAGGCCAGTAAGGGGCAATGAGGATCATGGAAGCTTTCTGAGCGATGGCTTTCTGTATTAGTTGAGATATCAATGGGAAGGGAGGAAAAGCATACAGACGTCCCCGGGGCCAATCGTGGACTACAGTGTCTCTGCTGGGATGGCCTGGTTGGGGAAAGAGGGTGAAATAATCGTCGCACTTTCTGTTTTGGGGAGTAGCGAAAAGGTCGCAGCAAGGTCGGCCCCACTTTCGAAAGACTTTGTCCAACACTGAATTCTTCAGAGACCACTCGTGAGGCATGAGAATAGCTCTGCTCAATTTGTCCGCAATCACATTGGACTTCCCGGGAATGTGCGTTGCTAACAGAAACCGCTGAGAAGAAATCGCCCATTGCCACAGTCTGAGTGCTTCTCGACATAGGGGGTAGGATCTGGTTCCGCCTTGTTTGTTGATGTACCACACTACAGACATATTGTCTGTCTGAATTGCTATAGTTCCTTTGGGAAGAGAGTCTTGTAGGGCTTGCAACGCTAGAAGCACTGCTCTCATCTCCAGGACATTTATGTGCAAGTGGCGTTCGAAAGGTTGCCATATGCCCTGGACCATCCTGCCCTGGTAATGCCCCCCCCACCCGATCAGGGAGGCATCCGTTGTCAGTGTAGCAACCGGAGGGGAAGGAACAAAGGGTCTTCCTAGGAAGAGCTGGGGGGATGTGACCCACCAAGAAAGATGATTCTTGCACGATTGTGTTATCGCAATGGAATGGGACATTGGAAGTTGTTGGTATGACCATTGTGTGAAGACCATCCATTGTAAGATTCTCATGTGGAATCTGGCTAAAGGAAGGAGAGGGATAGCAGCCGCCATTATTCCTAAGACCTTCAGGGCCAGTCTGACTTTGATTTTGTTGCTCTGCAAAACAAGAGAGACTTGTCTGCGTATGTCTGCTATTCTCTGCTCTGTGAGTCTGGCTGACATGCTGACTGTGTCTAGATTTGCGCCTATAAAGGTAATAACATGACAAGGCAACAAGACAGACTTTTCGTAATTTATTGAAATGCCTAGTGTTTGACATGTGTGAAAGTTATAGTCTCTGGCAAGAAGCAGAAGACGCTTGGTGGGGGCTGTGAGGAGCCAGTCGTCTAAATACGGAAACACTTGGAATCATTGACGTCTCAGATGAGAGGCGACCACTGCCATGCATTTGGTAAACACTTGGGGGGGCTGTAGTGAGTCCAAAGGGCAGGGCCCTGAATTGGAAATGACTGGTCCCCAGCCTGAAGCGGAGGAATCTCCTGGAGCGACTGCTCATTTTGATGTGGTAGTACGCATCCTGGAGATCTATAGAGCACATCCAGTTGTCCCGCCCCAACAGGGGTAGAATGGACTGCAGCATGACCATCCGAAATTTTGTTTTCTTGACAGACTTGTTCAAGTTGCTGAGATCCAAAATGGGTCTCCAGTCCCCTGTTTTCTTTGGAACCAAAAATAATTTGGAGTAGATTCCGGACCCTTGTTGGTCTGCTGGAACTGGTTGAATGGCTCTTTTTGCAAGCAGCTTTGATATTTCTAGCGCTGCTTGTTCCCTTTGACTGGGTGGAACGTCTGGAAGGCATTTTTTTGATTGCTTTGGAATGCGAAAAAATGGGATTGTGTAGCCCTCGGAAATGATGGACTGTACCTACTTGTCTTGAGTTAGGTATTGCCAGGCTTCTGGGTACAGAGATAATCTTCCCCCGACTGCCTCCGAAGGTGGACAGTCAGGCAACAACTCAGGGATGCTGAAAGGGCTTGTCGGAGAATGTTTCTCGACTGCCCTGATTCTGCGGGCCCCCTCTGTTTCTAGGACGGCGTCTACCATTATTGTTCCTCCCTCTGCCTCTAGAGGGGAACCGACTCTGTGCGTCAGGCAAAGCTCCTTGAGATTGTTTGCGGAACCACATCTTTCCCCCCTTCTGGCCTTTGGGGTAAGGCCTAGAAGGAATAGAAAAATGGACTCCCACGGCAGAGAGAGTCTTGCCTTCCGTCTCGCACCTAGTCAGGGTTTCCTTCACTTGAGGACCAAAGAGGGATGATCCATCAAACGGGGAGTTAGTGAAGGACGCCTTGAAAGGGTCCGCAAAATTACATAGCTGCATTCAGGCGTGCCGACGTAAGGCCACACCTGTACCTGCCGCTCTACTCGCTCCATCCACCGCATACGAAAAGAGGCGCATGGAGGAGTTAACTACTGAGTTGAGGGTAGCCAGCTGAGAGTTCATCCTATCCTGAAAACCCGCAGCTGTTGGATCCTTTAACATTTCACTCGCTTCCTTGATCAAATCTCTCTGGAGACGAGTGAAATGACACAGGTAGTTCAGCGAGCACATAGAAAAGGTCGCTGATGAGAACATCCGCTTCCCGTACCTGCCCATAGTCCTAGACTCCTTGTTAGGAGGATGGACAGGTACTGAAGGATCAGCTAGCTCCTTCTTGGTGGCTGCAGCCACCACCATAGCATCCACAGAGACGCCTTTGGTTAAGAATTCTTTGTCCTTGGGGGCAGTGATAAACTTTGAAGGTCTCCTGGGGGTGGGGTCCACAGAGTCAGGAGCCGTCCAGGCCTTCTTTGCCACCACCTACATAAGGGGGTCAAAAGGAGGGGACACCTAGGAGGTGGAAGGGCAAGAGCCAAACGCCTCAAGATACACCGATTCATCCTCTGAAGGGTTGAGGGCTGGCCAATTCCCCCTCTGTTTTAGGATCTCAAGGATGTCTGCAAAGGAGACATCTTTAGAGGGGGAATGAGGGGAACCTTCAGAATCCTCTAAATCGGTGTCAGAGGTGACAGACTCAGGGGAGTCGATGTGCTTCCTCTTGCACTGCCTCTTCCTAGGAGGCTCTCCTACCGGGTCAGGAGAGGCCTTGGAAGAGGAGGAGATCCCCACTGGGGATACTTGAGGAGCTGGCTCTCTGCGATCCGGGATGAGGGAGTGAGCAGAGATCACCGGAGGCACCGTGGAGAGAGGGGCAGATGGAACGGACTGTGGTGTTGAACCAGGTTCTAACACGCTCCTCATGACCTCAAAGGCACCCCTGTCAGGCAAAGCCAGAGGTCTCCGCTTCGAAAAGCTGAAAACCTCCCCCGGCACCGACAGTGATGGCTCCGAGGCCGATGTCGGAGCCGAACTCACCAGCACCGAAGCACCGAGAGGGAGAGCGGGGTCGGACAAGGGTCCGATGCCACTCGCCCCCTCGGAGCCGATGAGGGAAGTCTGGCGCCGAGATTCCTCCAAGGAAGAAATCGGAGCAGACGACAGTACCGAAGACAACAGTATTAGTTCCGAAGCAGCCACAGTCTCGGGTCTGAGCCGCCCCGGCTCCGAACTCAAAGGAGTCGGAGGAGGAATATTCTGAGTGATGAGATTAGCCATTGACTGTTGAGCCGGGCTTTGAAGCATCTGGGCCAGTGCCTCAGACTTAAGAAGTCGACTCACTACCCTCTGAAGGTCATGATCTGATAGTCTCGACGACCTAGAGGAGTGAGATCTATGGCTCCGTTCAGACAGCAATGGAGATGCTGGAGCCGAATGAAGGGAGCCGATAGATGGTGACCGGGACCTTTTTCTGGATGTCGGTTCTGACAATCTGATCGGAGCCGACTCACCGGTGTCTGCCTCGGCTCCGGCCGGAGCCGAGGAAATAGTAGGTACATGAGTTCGAGAATCATCGGCTCCAGCCAGAGCCGATGTTCGAACAGCCTTCAAAGCCCCAGAAGACGACTCAGATACCGGAGCCAATGGTCTGGTAGGCTTCGAGGGTTTCCCCGAAGATTGAGTTGGGGGACCCACAGGCTTCAATAAGCCCCTTAGAATGAGCTTATTTTTATGCTCCTGCAGGACTCTAGGGCTGAAGCCATGGCAAACAGCACATGAGTCCTGCAGGTGCAAAGGTCCCAGGCAGTAAACACAAGAAGTGTGACCGTCTGTCAGAGACATCTTCTGACAGCACGAGTCACACTTCTTAAAGCCTGAGACCTTTGAATCTTTAGACATGTCCAAAGAAGAAAAATGTGTAACCACACAATCACACACACACACACACCGATTACACTTATCAAAAAATTTAATTAAATTAGTAAGTAATTTAGAAAAATGAAATCCCCAGAAAACACAGTCACTCCAACTACTAGGAAGGGAGGGACTGGGCCTAAAGCCCAAGGGAATAACTTTAGAAAGTTTTAGGAGAAAAAGGGAAAAATTTGGACTAGGAATGGAAGGAAACTACGTAACTTATAATTTTACTAAGAAAAGCTAACTTAAAAGGGGGTCTATCTAAGATACAACTAGTTTTTTTTAAAACTAACCTGATGAGCCGGTTGAAAAGCACCTCGATCGCTGTAGCGGCAAACGAGATCTGAGGAGTTACCGCCTAGCATTGTGGGATATAGGGGAGCCTCAAGCCGGTGAAACTAGCTCTTGAGCTTTTAGAGTGGCCGAGTCGGAACCGAGGTTCGGCTCCGAACCCATCCAGCAAGAATGAAGGCGAGATAGACAACTTAACATCTATTTGTTTCTGTGCCTCTGCCCACTGATTTGGGGGCAGGTCTGGCCACCTGGTTGGAGTTGGCAATGTCTGGAAATGAAATTTGTATCCCTGGGACACTATATTTAAAACCCATTTGTCCTGGGTTATAAGCTGCCAGTTTTATGCATGAAGAGCAATTTTTCCCCCCAAAGGGGCGGCTGAGAGGTAAGTGCTTGATAATTTTAAAGGAAAGTCATTGAGACTGTTTACCATAGGGAGGTGTCTTGTTATTTCCAGATTTGGAAGTGGAAGCACCCCATTGCTTAGTTCTGAGAGTCCCTTGAGACTGAAACCTGGTGCTTTTGGTGTGTCTGGATTTGACTTGAGTGGATCTGAAGGAGCTGGAAAGAACCAATTCTTAGTAGGCCAGTGCCTACTAAATCTTGGAGGTTACACTTGTAAGAAATATTTCACAGTTTGCATAGATTTAGCTTTATCTTCCGTCTTTTTTAAAACTTCTTCAGCCTTATTGCCAAACAGATGGTCCTGATGCAAAGGAGCATCCAACAATTTTGCTTTAACATGATCATGCCTTCTAAGCACAGACCCAGTAACAGCAGCCCTGCAAGAGGCCTCTAAAGAATTAAAACCACATTGCAAAGTATGTTTTACAACCTGTTCAGCTGAATGCAATAAATCCTGTAAATCTTTATTTTCCAGTCAGAAATCATCATTTTGTGTTTAAGCAGTCCCATGATATGCTGTTGATATTTTAGCATATGAAAATGACAGTTTAAAACCCTGATTGCCAAGGTTGCAGAAGTATAAACCTTTTTACCCCATCAATCCAGCGCCCTGGAGTCTCTATCAGAAGGGGTAGAAGCCTTAATGCCCTTGGGCCCCTGAGAAAAGGTTTCTGGGTCCGCAACAGGATTTTTGAAAAGGAATTTGTGGGACTCAGGAACCCTGGAGTATCTGTCTGGTTTACTAGGAGCCAGAGGCAGGGAATCAGGGGCCAAACTGGATTCCAAAAACACATTATCAACAATGTCTAGTACAGGAGGTATAGCCAAAGGCCTATGCTGAGGAAGAAGAAGGAAATCCCTAAGTCTCTTTTTGTATTCAGAAAATTCCTGACTTTCCCAGTGGAAATGCTCCCTTAAGGTATGTAAGGTTTCTGTAAAAGTAAAGTCCTCGGGGGGGGGGGGAGCAGAGGGAATAGAATCCTCTGCATCAGAATCCTCATAAGTAGGTATGGACAAATCCAGGTCATTTAAAGAGTCAGAAGAAACAGAGTCCTGTTCAGAAGAGTCATAGTCAAGCTCAGCCCTAGGCCTCTTAGAAGGGGGGGGTTGACTACCCCTGATTAGAGTAATTAAATCTTCAGCCATTTTGATCATTTGCTTTTTAGGCATAGGGGCCTGAACATGTGGCCTGGGCATTTTTTTTTTAGATATAGATCAAGATTTAGGTCTTAATATTGAAGGTGGAGTCGGTTTAATATGCAAGTCTGTAGGCCTGAATACACCCTCAGAAACCAGTGCCTGCACAGCGGCTCTGGACCCATCTAAGGTAGAGACATCCATGGGTTCCATAGGTGAAGTATCTTGTGGCATACCGGACTCCAAATGGGTCTCATTAGAGGCCTGCGAATCAGAAGTAGCAGGTATCAGGGGCTGCGAAAGCACCTCACTGAGTATTGGCAAACTGGCAACTGGCTTAGGAGAAGCGTCATTGGTAGTTTTGGACCTCAACGGCCTGTCTCTGTCTTTTTCTTTGCGTTTTTTCGGTATTCCAGTAGTCGGATGGCTAATCAACATCATTTCTGGATAATTAAACCGAGGACCGAAATATTTAGAAGCAAAAAAGTACCGATGACAGATAGTGTGCTGATTAAATCAAGCACAAAACTGACAGCAAGGTACATCGTGGTCAGGGCCTAGGCAAGGAATACAGTACAAATGAAAATCTTTATGAGGCATTTGCTTCCCAGAAGTAATGCAATTATTAACTTTTACTGACATCGGTAAGGAGCAAGAAAAAGTTTCCCCAACGGGGTACTCAGCTTTTAATTGAAAACTTCGGTTCTGAAACTCGAAAACAAAAATTTCAGGAGTCGGCCGACCGGCACTTGCGAACTGCTTCTGTTTCGGGCACCACACGGCAAGAAAGACTGATGTAATGGCGTCGGCTGCATGTTTTATACCCCTGATGACCTGACCTCATGGAAGAAGGGACAGCAACCGACGCAGGACCCAAGACTTTGTTAATCAGGCCGACTGAGGGCAACCTGCCAGCAGATTACCCAAATGTAATGACTACAACAGTGAAACACGAAGAACATCAGAGGAGGTAACCAGTAGATTCTGATCACTTTGGGCTAAAATGCAAGCTGTGCATACAAGGCTCTATGGGGGGTTCCAAATGCCTCAGGAATAAGATACACTACCACTGGTGTGGTTCATGAATGGGTTACAGGAAAGGCTGAATGTTCATAGGATCATAGGAGATTACTAGGCTAATGGCCCTGGGGCTCTTATAAGCCTAGCCAAGAGTTTAGCCCCAAAAAAGAAACCTCAATCAGCAGCTGTCGCCCCTGTCAGTGAGGGACACAGGTGGACACCCTGAGACAATCTGTAGTTTCCCATCCATTCATCTAGGTTGCACTAGAAGAGGGTCAGCGATGTACTTTGCTTGACGTGTATGGGGATTCTATTCCAGAGATGCGGCAGCCTCTGGGAGACAAACCTGTCTCTTCAGCGGGTTTTGTTAATGTCACATATTAGATTTAGGCCTTTCAATCACGTAAAGTCTTACAGATATGGACCATCTCTAGTAGAGCAGGGTCTGAGATAGCCTTGTAGGCAAGACACAGATCACCTCTGAGCAATCTGTACGATACTGAGTAGAGTGATAGTGATTTGAGCCTGTCCACATAGGACAGGTGTTGGAGGCCATGGATTCTCTTTGTGAGGCATTTCTGTGGCCTTTCCAATTGGTGCAGTTATTTGGAGAGGTACATACCAAATGAGGCATTGAACTCAATTATTGGCCTAATGAGGGAGGAGTACAGAGAGGTAATAACCTCCTTTTTTCTGGATGCAATCCCTTTACTTATGAGATGAACCAAGTAAAAGGCTTTTCCGACCACTACTGCTGCATGATGGTCGAATGTGAGATTGTTGTCAACCTGTGCACCCAGGTCTCTCACCACAAGTTGTATGCTTAGGGGTTTGCCGTTGTGATAATTAATACGGGCCATATTTTTGTCGAATGGTATGATAATACATTTTTTTGCATTTAACTTCAGGACATGACTTTGGCACCAATCATTTGCTACTGCGAGACCCTCTTGTAGTATGTTAACATCATTTGGGGATTCGATGACAGCACCCGACTTACAGTTGTCTGCAATTCCCCCTAGGGCATCATCGAAAAGCTAACATAACTTGCTGTAAATCCCTATCTCATCAGATGGGTGGCCAACTTGCTCAGTGATAGGATTCACAAGGTCAAAATAGGTGCCTCCACCTCTGACAACTGACTTGTCACTAGTGTTGTTCCCCAGGGATCTGCCCTGGGACCCCTACTGTTTGGCATCTACTTCTCAGAGGTCCAGGCAAAGACAAAAGGCCTGTGGCTGACCAAGTTTGTGAACGACTTTAAGTTGGGTGCTGTCACTGACTCCCCAAATGATGTTAACAGAATTAGGAATAATAATAATAATAATAGAATAAAATAAGGTAATCAGAAAGACTACTACCACTGGCATTTTGGAGAACAGCCTTTACACCTTTTCTTTTCTTATGCAGTGCATGTGATGAACAGATATCTGAAAGGCAGCAGTGGTGTTTAAAATACAAAAAAAAAACACTACTGTTAAGTATGTTTAAAGGTGTAATTTACATTCATAGTAAAGGAGAAGAGGTCTGTAGATACTAAAGCTATAAGGAATTCTCTGAATGGGACGTGATCTGCATGTGGAAACCTATGGTTTGCAACATCCTGCTTTTTTGTGTATTGAAACATAAAAACCAGATCACCTGCTTCATATTGGCTTGGTTGCAGACTGTATCATTAATTGTGGCTTGCTGACTCAGATAACAAGAAAAAAGTGAGGGCCAGATTCAATAAAGCCTACACTGTGTACACAATTTATATTCAATAAAATTATCCCATTTTTTTGTGCTTTCTAGTCACTCAGAAAAAATTACACTAAGTGTACATGTGGTCTAGACTTTGTGGTAACCTTTAGGAATCCCTGTCAATATTTAAAGCTGCAAGAATATCAATACGAAAACTAAAATTAGGAGCAAGAAGGTGTGCATTATGGGGTCTATATTACATGATCAAACATTCAGTTGATCGAATAACTAAAGCTCGATCACTAAATATCGAAGTCCCAAAACGGCTAACGACAGTTTCCACACAGGGAAACAATGCTGTTGTTCCAACTAAAAAAACAAAAAAAAAAACAAACACAAATCAAGTGGGGAGATGATTTGCCCCCAGCACTCCCCCTAACTAAATATACCAACTCTGAGATCGCTCCACATTGTGGAAAGGCCAAAATCTATGTAATGGCCAAACAAATTGTTTCCCTGTGTGGAAACTAACTGTGATTCACGGTTTTGGGTCTTCGACATTTAGTGATCGAACATTAGGTATTCGACTACCTAAATGTTCGATCATGTAATATAGACCCTTCGTTATGTGTGTGTTGTCTGCTCACTCAGAACAGTGTATACTTAGTGTAGACTTTATTGAATCTGGCCCTGAGTTTACATTTATTTTCTATTTTTTTCTTCAAGTTTGTGTAATCTTAAGTTACCACAGTATCTCCGGTTCCACCAATAAGCGCTGAAAACTCCAGTAACCATGAAGATGTAACTCTTCAAAAACGGTTTAATTAATCCACATAACGCCAATAAGACAACATAATAGCACAGACTAGAACATCACAGTGCTGTAGTAGTACATGAATGAATTCAAGTACGAGGCACTGACATAACAAAACAATAAAAATGTGACATTGATGTAACAAACAAATAAAAGACGCCAAGGAAAGGCAAAAGTTTAGCGCTTTCAACCAGATTAACTGGTCTTCTTCAGAACTAGGACAAAATACATACCATTCAATTTAAATAAATTCATTGGCGCCAAAAAATGTTTTCTCCTTAAAGGTGCAGTGTTACAAATGAAGTCAGCTGCTGTATTGCACAAATATAAAACAACCTTTGCATCCTACATAATAATTTGAACAAATCATTCTGACCTATATAATATAAATATAAATAAGCAGTGTTAATTAAGTATTTGCCTAATGTTACTGAAAACCAAAATCTGCGAGATAATAAAAAAAAACTTCCGCTGTCCGTAAATTATAAATAGCAACCATGCGTAGTTCCTAAATGCATACAACTCAATAAGTACATATAATAGCTGGTTGTAAATTATGTGATAAAATAAAGCTATTTAGTAATTTAGTAACTAATCAATATAATGTACTGAGGTATATCTAGAAACTCATCCCTGTTCTATACAAACAATAAATCTTGAAAAAGTGTATAAGTATAAGTCAACTGTTAAATATTCTATAATGAGATTGAGATTAAAATCTCATATGTACAAGTGTATGAAATTGTGAACATCTTGAATATTTTAATTAATAAACCCTCTACTCAATTAGCATACATGTGAATGGTGTAATACAAAATATGTATTATATAAATCTGTGTTTAAAATAAAGTAAAAAAACATCTAAAAACTAGTAGAGAGGGTGATATGAAATATAATAAATAAAAATAATATGAAATTTAATGATGATTAAATAGGTATTATTGCCTACTAAATAATTAAGTAATATCATAGATGTATAAAAACAGAATTTTTATATAAAATTAGTGTAAAAATTGTGTAAGGTTAGTTTGAGAAGGAAGCATGTGTATTATAAATAGTATCAACTGATGTACTGGGAATGTAATACCAACCATTATTTCTTAATGGATAATAAACGTAACATACAGTACACATCCATAATCAATGTCTTATAATATAACATTTTGTCTAAAAAGTAAAGATTTGATAGAAATACTGTCATTTAACCCTGGTGGGCTGGTGGCATCAAGAAAAATTTGCCACCATGATTCCCTAAATGCCAGTAATCCCCTAGAATCACCTCCCCTAGAATCGTTAGGGACAACATCTAAAATTGCAAATTTGAATGCATGTTGTTCTCCTGATGACTCAATATGTCTATACAGTGCGTTAGTTGTATCCCTGGTTCTGATACTATATATATATGGTTGTAAATATGTTTTTTCAGGCTGCGTTCTGTTCTGCCAACATAGAATGCCATACGGACCACACACTTGGCTAAATAAATGACTTGTTTCGTATTACAATTACCCTCCTTACAAACAATTAAACTTTTATGTCCATTATGTAATGAAATTTTGTCGTCACAACACATATATTTGCAATAGTTGCAGAATCTACATTTTCTGCTAACAGTATTCTTAAATGTGTTCATTTTTTCACCTTTGTGATATTCCAATAGTTTTTTCAAATTTTGTCCCATCCTGTATACAAATTTCGGTTTGGTGCCTAGAACTTTAACCAAACTCTGTTCACTGCTGATCAAATACCAAAATTTGTAAATAATTTTCTTGATATTGTCAGCCCCGATATTGAAAGTCACAATACATGCTCTATGAAATCGGGGACTCACCCCATCGTTATTCAGGATAGGATTGTTTTGAATTTCACCCATACCTAATAATGGTTTGTATTTTGTGCCCCGATGATCAACTATGTAAGACACAACATCATCCACCATGTGTATGGGATACCCTCTTTGTGTAAAAAATTCCTTAATTTGTAAAAGCTCTTTTTGCATATCTTCAAAATCTGATACCATTCTAGCTGCTCGAATGCATTGACCTTTAAAAACATTATATTTAACATTTGGAGGATGACAACCAGTAAAGTCTAGATAATTGTTGGAAAATGTGGATTTTCTGTATATTTTGGAACTCACTTTCCCTTCATCATGTGTTATGTAAGTATCAAGATATGGCAAGCCCTTTATAGCAATAGAATGTGTGAATTTCAAATAATCACTACTATTGTTAATAAACTCAATAAATTCTGATAATTCTTCTTCACTTCCTTGCCATAAAATATAAATGTCATCCAGGAACCTTGAGTAATATTTGACATTTGTATAGTATTTACACTTAAATAACACGTTGTCCTCCCAATTTAACATAACTAGATTGGCATAAATGGGGGCACATGCTGCCCCCATTGCTACACCTCTGGTTTGTCTAAAGAGCTCACCTTCAAAATAAATGAAGTTGTTTTCTAAAACTAAGGACATCATTTCAAATATCAAACATATAGTGTCCCATTCTAAGTCAGTGTGTCTCGTCAAACTATTAGTAAATGCTTCCAATCCTTCCACTTTGGGGATGCATGAAAAAAGGTCTTTAACATCTATTGTCACAACAAATGTAGGGCTACCATTCCCAGTATAGTAAACTAGATACTTCGAAAGAAAGCACCAAGAGTCCTTAACCATGTGCGGTATAAAGGTATAAACATTTTTAAGTATTGTATCAATAAATTTGCCCATTTTGAAAGTTTTAGAATAGCTACCCGATACAATGGGGGGGTCTTTTGTATCTTTGTGTGTCTTGGGGATGCCTACCATTGTAGCTAACCTGGGATGTACTACCTTGATGAACTTGTATATTTCATCTGTGATTCTTCCATCTAATAAATATTCTTCAATGTAAGAATCTAACCTTTGATATGCTATATGTAGCTCATTCCGAGAGATGGTTTCATAGTTGCCTGTGGAATACAATATATCATAAATTTTCTGAATATATGTCAAGTGATCATAAATAGCGATACCCCCCCCCCCTTTTGTCGGGTTTCATAATTCTGATGGAATTATCTTCTTTTAAAGCATGTAATAATGTTATTTCATCTCGTGTCAAGTTGTCAAATTCCTGCACCCTTTTCAATTGGTTATACTCACTGTATATTTCTCTAGTCACAACCTTGTCAAAAACCTATGAACCTATGAACCTATGAACCTATATCTATAGTGGGATGGTTTGGTAGTGTATATTTGCTCTTAGTAGTAAAAGATGGGCAAAGTTTGTCACCCCCACCATTGTTCTTATTGACGTTCTTGTCCTTAAATAGAGCTTCTAAATTGATTTTCCTAATATATTTCTTGAAATCTATCAGTACATCAGTTAATTTGAATTTAGGGTTGGGAATGTACTTCATACCCTTCTCAAATAACCTAAAATAAGAAGTTATGTACCTACCATAACGTTCCATGTTAGTTGTCTTCTCTCGCCTTCTTTCTTGCTTGATGGGTTCGGAGCCGATCCTCGGCTCGACTGCACTTGCTTTAGCTCGAGAACTCCTTTTACCAGCTCGAGGCAGCCCCATATCCCATGATGCAAGGCAGTAAGTACCCAGATCTCGTTTGTTGACAAAGGGCAATAGCACCAAGCATAAAATACTTCCCAAAGGAAGAAGAAACTTACAGATGGAAAAAGGACCAGGTCTGAATGGTCTTTAGCATATTAGTTTCTTATACAAGGTCTGTCCAGGCCAGGGGGAAGGAGGGAGGGTCGCAAGAAAGAAGGCGAGAGAAGACAACTAACATGGAACGTTATGGTAGGTACATAACTTCTTAATGTTAAGTTGTCAATCTCGCCTTCATTCTTGCTTGATGGGACCGCGTCCTAGCACCTCTATCCTGGGTGGCTCAATGGAACAAACTCTTGAGGACTGTAGAGCCAAAACTGGCTCTGTCCCTGGAGGCCAAGTCCAATTTGTAATGGGAAACAAAAGTGTGAGGAGTGGCCCAAGTGGCCGCACAAATAGTGTCCAAAGGAAGTCTAGCTTGAAAAGCTGTAGAAGTAGCTAAACTCCTAGTTGAATGTGCTTTAGGTTTTGAGCACAGCTGTTTTCCCCTGATCGTATAAATTTCAGTGATGACCGAAGAAAGCCATCTGGACAAAGTCACTTTAGAAACAGGAAGGCCTTTTTTATTATCCGCATAGGAAACAAAAAGTTGATCAGATTTTCTAAATTTTTTTGTTCTGTCCAAATAATATCTAAGCTGACGGTGGACGTCAAGATAATGTAGTTTTTGTTCGGCTCTATCTGAATAGTTAGGAAAAAATACAGGGAGATCAATGGATTGATTCAGATTGTTCTTTGAAGCGACCTTAGGTAAAAAGGATGGATTGGTTCTCAAAGATACTCTGTCTTTGTGAAAAATCAAATAGGGGGGTCGAACCGAAAG
Source organism: Protopterus annectens (assembly GCF_019279795.1). Classification (NCBI taxonomy): domain Eukaryota; kingdom Metazoa; phylum Chordata; order Ceratodontiformes; family Protopteridae; genus Protopterus; species Protopterus annectens. The sequence goes on along the minus strand of NC_056730.1, from coordinate 510,394,874 downwards.
AGCATGAAGTTCAGACACCCTCCTGGCAGATGTAATAGCCACTAGGAATAAAGTTTTCCAAGAAAGATATTTCAGGGAACAAGAAACAGCTGGCTCGAAGGGGGGAAGAATCAAGGAAGTCAGCACTAAATTTAGATCCCACTGAGGAGGAGGATTCCTGATTGGAGGCTTTAGTAGGAAAATTCCTTTCAAAAAGGCCCTGCAGAGCCTATGGGACATAATATTATGATCTGCTATCCCGACATGAAAATTAGAAATAGCAGCCAATTGAACTCTGACTGTGGAAGAAGAGGAGCCTGCATGAAAAATCTCTGCTAAGAAGTCCAGAACTGCCTGAACAGGGGCAGTAAAAGGATGAATATTTTGGGCCTTAGCCCAATAAGAGAAATGTTTCCATTTGCTTGTGTAAATCCTCCTGGTAGAGGATTTTAGTGAAGCTACAATGATGTCTCTAACTGGGTTAGAGATCAAAGGAAGCCTGGCTAAGGAAGGAAGTGGAGCAACCATGCTGTGAGGTTGAGAGAAGGGATTGACCGGTGCAGCTGACCGGATTGGTGGGGGTAGGACTTGGTTCCGCCCTGTTTGTTGATATACCAAACTACAGACATGTTGTCTGTGTGGACTGCAATTGTCCCTACGGGAAGAAAGTCGTTGAGGGCTTGCAACGTTAAAAGCACTGCTCTCATCTCCAGGACATTTATGTGCAGATGGTACTCGAACGGTTGCCACGTCCCATGAACCATCCTGCCCTGATAATGACCCCCCCACCCGATCAGGGAGGCATCCGTGGTGACAGTGGCTATCGGGGACGGGGGTACAAAGCACCTGCCTTGGTGAACCTGAGACGATGTGATCCACCAAGCAAGATGTTGTTTGCATGTCTGTGTCACCAGAATCTGGTGACGCATTGGGAGTTGCTGGTATGACCACTGTGTGAACAGCATCCACTGAAGGAGGCGCATGTAGAATCGAGCCAGGGAAGAAGAGTAATGGCCGCAGCCATGAGACCTAATACCTTTAGAACCATTCTGGCCTGTACTTTCTTGCTGGCCAGAATGATCCTGACATGAGTCTGAATGTCTGAAACTCTTTGTTCTGTAAGGGTAGCTGACATCCGAACAGTGTTTAAGTTTGCGCCTATGAAGGTAATAGACTGGCAGGGCGATAAGGATGACTTTTGAAGTTGATTGAGATGCCTAAATGAGAACAAAGGTCTATTGTGTAATCCCTGGCTTGTATAAGCTGATGCCTGGTGGTGGCTGACAGGAGCCAGTCGTCGAGATACGGAAACACCTGGAATCCTTGGCGTCTCAGGTGAGCCGTGACCACTGCCATGCATTTGGTGAACACTCTGGGGCTGTAGTGAGACCAAAGGGCAGGGCTCTGAACTGGAAGTGACTGGACCCCAGCCGAAAGCGGAGAAATCTCCTGGAGCGTCTGTGAATTTTGATGTGATAGTACGCATCCTGAAGATCTATTGAGCACATCCAGTTGTCCTTCTGTAAGAAGGGCAGAATTGACTGAAGAGTGACCATTCGAATCTTGTCTTCCTGACAGACTTGTTGAGTCTGCTGAGATCCAATATTGGTCTCCAGTCTCCCGTCTTTTGGGGACCAAAAGAATCTTGAGTAGATTCCGGCTCTGAATGGTCTATTATAACTGGCTGAATGGCTCTTTTTGCAGTAGTTTTGCGATTTCTAACTCTGCAATTTCCCTTAGACCGGTGGTACATCTGGAAGGGAACCTGAGGGAAGGGACTTTCCTCGAAAGGAATTATGTAACCCTTGGATATGATCGCCTGTACCCATCTGTCTTGAGTGAGGGAATGCCAGGCTTCAGGGTACAGTGATAATCTTCCCGACTGCCTCCAAGGAGGGACAGCCGGGCAACACCTCAGGGATGCTGAAAGGGCTTATCAGAGAGAGGCTCCCTGTTTCCCTGGTTCTTTGGACCCCCTCTGCCTCTAGAGCGGCGTCTGTTGTTGTTACCCCTCTGCCTCTAGGGGTAAACTGACCACGTGAATCGGCGTGACTCCTTGGGATTTACGGAACCACATCTTCCCACCCTTCTGTCCTTTGGGATAAGGCCTAGAAGGGGTGGAAAAACGGACTCCAACAGCAGAAAGAGTCTTGCCGTCCTGCTCACACCTGGTCAAGGTTTCCTTCACCTGAGGGCCAAACAAAGCTGAGCCATCAAAGGGAGAATTTGTGAAGGACGCCTTAAAGGGATCCGCAAAATCACATAGCCGCATCCAGGCTTGGCGTCTAAGAGCCACACCTGTGCCTGCGGCTCTACTCGCTCCATCCGCAGCATAAGATATTAGCCGCATGGAGGAGTTAGCAATGGAATTGAGGGTTCCTAGCTGCGAAGCAATCTTTTCTTGAGCCCCTGCAGCTGTAGGATCCTGAACTACTTCTCCCAGCTCCTTCAGGATATCTCTCTGGAGTCTGGTGAAGTGACAAAGATAATTCAGCGAACGCATAGCAAAGGTCGCTGAGGAAAACATCCGCTTGCCGTACCTGTCCATGGTCCTAGAGTCCTTATTAGGAGGATGGACGGGCACGGAAGGATCTGCAAGTTCCTTTTTGGTGGCCGCAGCCACCACCATGGCATCAGCGGGGACACCCTTGGTAAGGAATTGTTTGTCACTCGGAGCAGTGATAAATTTTGAAGGCCTCCTAGGGACGGGCTCTACAGAGTCAGGAGCTGCCCACGCCTTTCGTGCAATAACCTGCATAAGGGGGTCGAAAGGCGGAGACACCCAGGAGGTGGAGGGCCGAGATACAAACGCCTCTAGGTATACTGACTCATCCTCAGAGGGATTGTTGGTGGGCCAGTTTCCCCTCTGTTTTAGAAGTTCTAGGATGTCTGAGAAGGAGACATCCTCAGAGGGGGATCTAGGGATCCCTCTGACTCATCAAAGTCAGTATCCAAGTGACAGACTCGGGGAGTCTACATGCTTCCTCTTACAAGTCCTCTTCCTAGGAGGATCTCCAAACATCAGGAGAATCCTCGGAAGAGGGGGAAATTCCCAATGGGGAAACCTGAGGCGGAGGATCTCTGGGTCCTGTAGCAAGAGAAGTGACAGAGATGTCAACAGGTACAATAGAGGGAGGAGCTACGGGAACAGACTGCTGACTGATACCAGTGGCCAGTACACTCTTCATCACCTCGAATGCTCCCTCCCAGGCAGTTCCGAGAGAACCCGCTCCGAAGAGCTAGGAACTCCAGGGACCACCGCAAGGGAAGTCTCCGAGGCAGATGTAGGAGCCGAGCTAACCAAGGCCGAGGCTCCAAGGGGGAGAGCGGGCTCGGACAAGGGTCCGATGCCACTCACCCCCTCGGAGGAGACCATGGAAGCCCGACCACCAAATCCCTCTAAGGAAGAGGAGATAAAAGTAGAGGCTGAAGGAACAGAAGGGGGTATCCGTCCTCCAGCCGTAGCAGTAACCATTCCCGAAGACTCCAACTCCAAGGTCTGGGGTAGAGTTGAAGGAGGAACTGTAACTGGGTGTGGACCAACAGTCGTCTGTTGAGACGGAATGTGTAACATTTGGGCCAGTACCTGTGACTTGAGTAATCTACTGACCACTCTCTAGGTCATGATCTGACAACCTGGATGACCTTGAAGATCGGCTCCGATGGCTCCGTTCCGATAGAAGAGGTGAAGCCGGAGCCGACAGTATCGGCTCCAAGGAAGGAGACCTCGACCTCTTCCTGGAATGAGCCGTCGGAGCCGATACTATAGATCCTGTCGGAGCCGACTTCTCGGAGCCGACAGGAAGCCTCGATGTATCGGCTCCAGCCGGAGCCGATACAGCCACCAAAGTAACGGTGTCGGAGCCGATCGGAGCCGACACCGATGCCTGTGCCACATGGGTGTCGGAGCCGATCGGAGCCGACATCGAAGTGGTCAAAATAGGTTCGGCACCGATAGCCATCGGTGCCGGCGCTGTAAAGCCAGAATCGGCTCCAGCCGGAGCCGATCTCGACTCAGTACGAGTCAGAGCCGAGGCCGCAGGCTTAGGAACAGAAGCCTGGGCCTTGGAAACTCTTGCTGGTTTTGATGGAGCCGACTTAGCCGGAGAGCCCTCCGGCTTAAGAAGGCCCCTAAGAACCAGTTTGTTATGTCTCTCCTGCAGGACTCTCTGGCTGAAGGAGTGACAAATAGCACAGGAGTCCTGCAGGTGAAGAGGGCCCAGACAATACAGGCAAGAAGTGTGACCGTCTGTCAGAGACATCTTCTGACAGCACGAGTCACACTTCTTAAAACCTGAGACCCTCTCCTTTGACATGGTGCCGAAAAACACACACACACACCAGTCAAAAATTAACTTAAATAAATACCAAAAGGTATTCTACAAACCCAATACACACACCCTAACAGGGGGGGGGGGATGGGAAGGGTTTTTTAAGATACACTAACAAAAAATAAAGGAGACAGGGAATTTCTGTCAGAAAGGGAATAATATAAGTTTAAAACTATCAATACAAGGTTTTTTTACTAAAAAGGGGCTTAAAACTCACAAAAGTGAACAACTTACCAGGAGCTGGTAAAAAGAAGACCTCCCAAGCGAAGCGGCAAACGAGATCTGGGTACTTACTGCCTTGCATCATGGGATATGGGGCTGCCTCGAGCTGGTAAAAGGAGTTCTCGAGCTAAAGCAAGTGCCGAGTCGGAGCCGAGGATCGGCTCCGAAACCATCAAGCAAGAATGAAGGCGAGATTGACAACTTAACATTGAACCTTATCAATATGCAAATCAGAATAATTATAAATATTAAAATTGCGATAAGAATGAATGTTCCCATTAACTACAATTTCATTATTGTCTAAACTAATACGTTGATCAAAGCGTCCATTACAAATACGTGGAGAAGTGGTGACTAAAACTTTCTCATTATTATTGTTACTAATTAATACCGGTAGAGTTTTCTCTCCCAATAATTTCCCCGTAAATATGTCTTTTGATTCATTTTCAAATATGGTGGATTTTTGTCCCTCGGATATTTCTGAAAACCCTGTATGTTAATATTCTCGCTAAACTCTTCAGAATCTTTATGGTCACCCCCTTCGTATTTGGCCTGTTGATGATAAAAGTTCCCCCTATTATTGTGTTCTCCCATAGAAAAGTGATGTTTTTTGGGCCACACATAGGCCAATTGTTGATAGTACTGTTCCTTGTCCCTCATCATTTTATCATTTTTCCGTTGACAAAGGGTAGATGCCCATTTTCCAGCTTCAGAATATTGTTTGTTGTATAATTTCTCCCAATCCTTGAATAATAAATCATTCACTATCATAGTATTTAAATCTTCCACTTCTTGAATTAATTTACTTAATCTTTCATCATAAAATTTCATTAATAATCTAATATAATTGAATCCACAATCATCAAATAAACTGTTAAATTCTTTTTTGCCAGTATCGGTCAATTCTATACCCATAGGTAGTTTGAAAAATCTTAGCCCTTTTGGGACCATCTTAAAATCTAAACATTTTTGTAAGTACATGTTGTCTACTTTAAGTCCATTGATAGTCTTCAATTTTTTCCCAAACATATATATCCTAGATTTCAAACTGCCAGTCTCATTATTATATATATATATATATATATTGGGAGGGTTGGGAGGGTAGCCTAATGGTTAAGGTGTTTGCCTTACAAACACAAGGTGCAGGGTTTGAGTCTCACAAGGGATAATTGGCTAGGCTTAAAATGGCTCGCAAGGGCAGTTAGCTTAGTACTAATCTAAAAAAAAAAAAAAAAAAAAATATATATATATATATATATATAGATATATATATATATCTATATATAGATATATAGATAGATATACATAGATATATATATATAGATATATATATATATATATATATATATCAAAGTCTAAGGTGGGGGGCTTGCCCTCATATCGAGTATACAGGGAATCTTTGCACCCCTGCAAAAACATTTTTGCTTTTCATTGCTTTGTGTGTGTCAACACTTTGAACTTATGATGTCACAAGGTTTTAGCCCTTTTAGTATCACTTAACTGTGAATACCCGCGGTGGTGGTGCTGCGGTAGCGTTGTCGCCTCACAGTAAGATGCTGTCTGGTTTGATTCTCAGTTAGAGCGTCTTCTGAGTGGAGACATGCATGAATGGGCATGCCTTCTTTGAAGGTTGTGCGTCAGGGCTGGTAACTCGGCACGTAAAAATCAACTACCAATCATTAGCGGACTGGAGTTCCGCTGTGGCGAGCCCTAACCGGGAAAAGCCGAAAGACACAAACAAACACAAACAAGTATCACTTAACTGTGTAATGATTAAATAACACACAAGATTGCTCACAGGGGGTCTGTCTCCACAGCATGTGTATGCACCTTAAAACAAGGGCTTACTCACACATAAAGCTTTCACAAAACTCAAAGTGATCAATAAAACTATGAAATTTGGGAATGTCTCTGACTGTTTTGTGTGTTTAATGATGACTGAGTAATTTGTGTATGTGTTCACAGAGTACCATATTTATGACCAATATGAAATATTTTGTAGTCCAAATGTAGAAGGCGTGTTTGTACAAAAGATCACTTTCTCTAACCATAGAAATAATGAAACAGTTCTGTAGTTATACTAGACTGAGCATTCCATGTGTATTTTGGACAGTGTGATTGCACATTAATTTGATAGACATGATATTGTTTGACATCAAAGACTCCTGCAATTTTGGAAGTTTGCTTGTGTAAATTTGAGAGTTACACAGTTTTCACTTAACGATCCATTCCAAGGAATATATACAATCTGCTTCCGCCATGCTTAAAAAAATAAACAAAATAAAAAATGAGAGGTAAAGAAAAATACAGATATGAGACAGTGGTAACTGTATTTGTGTGTATAAATATAGATATACTCACAATAAAACAAAGAAAAGAATATTCACTCACAATAAAGCAGGGAGAAAAATATGTTTAAAAGTGAATACAATTTTTAAGCCATTTCATTTAGAAGATATCAGTAGATTTGTCATTCATTTTCATTGAATTCTGCCCTGGCCTAGGCTGTCTCTAAGACTGGTCTATAGCAAAAGTACATTAGAATATGTCTGCATATCAATGGTTTGCTAGCTGAGGTTCTTCTTTGTTAGAGAAGACTAGTGAGTGCAAAATCTTGTGTTGACGGGTTGTCCTTAGTTTCACCAGGTCCTGGCTGTATTGTAGTTCTCTAAGAAGTTGTTGGTGCTGTTCTTCCAGTTTCATCTGATGTTCCCTCAAGGCACGAGATTTCTGGATCAAGCCCAAAAGTTCCTGACGTAGCTGCCGATTATCAGATCTAACCTTTTCCGTGTGTTCAAAAAGGCAACGGATAGCTTCCTGCATGTTATGTATCAAGAATGCTCATTAGATTGACTGTATATATGCTGTAACACATTTTAAGAAGACAAGGTTCAAGTACAAGGAATCCAACAAATAACTTTTAAGCTTTTTTTTACTATGCAGACTTTTACTACTTTACAGTTTTCATTTTTATTTATGCAAGTTTGAGTATAAGACAGGTCCACTGAGGTAATGATACATTTAACCATGACTAAGAATCAAGAATTACATTATTGTATAACATTAGACAAAATTATGTTCATTAAAGAAAGTAAAGGGACAGAAACCAGGAAACAGAATTTTTTAGTACCCAGCACACCCACACTGTTTATTGCATCATTTATCCTATTATTTGCTTAATCAAAATTAATCAGGATACAGATGACATTTAAATAGACAGCTTTGCTTAGGAATTTATTATATACTGAAGACATTACTCGACTTAGAAAACAAATTCAAAATTTGATGGAATCAGGTCTGCAAAGCAAAGCAAACTTAGCAGATTATCATTCAGATGGTATATACATTACATTATCTCTTTAAAATCCCACCTTAAATTCCTAATTACAAAGATTTCAGGATACAAAGATATGAATTTTGTATGTTTCTGTGAAATAAACTTATGAAGAAAATGGAATTCTAGACAACAATAATCATAGATAGTCATAAAAATCAAAGGGTAAGTCCCAGAGACATAGTATACACCACACATGATCTGATTCCAAAGCTTCACAGTAGTACAGCAAAGAGACTTCACCATTCTGCTCATGCAACTCCAAAGTGACCTGTCCACCTAGCCTAAAGAATGACATCATCCTGATGGACAGGTTTGTCCAGCTAAGAATCTCACAATGCTGCAGAAGTACTGAATGTCCAGAAATCATGTTACTCTGGGAGCTGTAATGACGTTTTGTAACACATTATATGAATGAATCTTATCAGCTACGCATAGTGTATCATGTATTTACCCAAGGACTCAGAGGTCAAGCCAAGTTAGCCAAAGGTTTCCTCCTCTACTGTTCTACCTGTATGGCAGACCTGGTACTGCAGGCAGAACATCTATCTGCAATACCAGGTCTGCTACCATGGGGGAGCTCTGCAACCATGAATACATCTTGCACAGTATCCTAACTTGTAGGGTGATTGAGAGAATCCAGGCATGACCACTGCACCTGCATTTTTCTTGTCCTTTGCAGATGAGACAGGCATGCAAGACCACTATTCCACCAGGGCGTATAATCTACTTTTTTACTAAGAAGTCTATGTGGCCTTTTCCCACTGATGTACAAGGTTATTTCACATGGCAATCAACAACGGAAGTGGTCCTAGCCTCCTCCCTTGTCTCCCTCATTGCACAGTACTGATCCACCTGTATGTGGAACTTGGTTTGGAGGGTGGCCTAATGGTTAAGGTGCTTGCCTTACAAACAAAAAGTGCAGGGTTTGAGTCTCACAAGGGATAATTGGCTAGGCTTAAAATGGCTCGCAAGGGCAGTTAGCTTAGTACTAATCTATGAACCTATAGCTTTCTGACTTCACACCAGGTACCGCCTGCAGTATCTAGTCCCACATACAAGTGCAGCAGCTGCTTCACTGACTCTGCCATTGAATTCATAGGCTACTCCAATGCTTCACCAATGCATAATTCTGATTTTTTTTTTTTTTATGGTGAAGCAAGCCCAATTCTACCTTTGGACTTGTGCATAGGGCTCTGGCAGCCCAGTTCCTGTTAGCATATGCTCAATAGGGACAGGAACAGCCCTAGATTTTGGCCTCTGATATGGAATAACTGCTTGGCATGTCATGTCATGTCATGTCGTGTTCAAGTCCTTTTAGAATCTGGCTCAGGTCCAGTGCCTTGTAAAATACAGGATAAAGGAAATGTTCATATACAAAGTGATCTGCACATTGCTGCCAAAAAAAAAAGTTATGTAATGATAGATCTGGACTGGTAGTTCTGTCTTTATCATCTAAAGGACTAAGACTGGCAGGATTTAGCCTGTCACCGTCTCACTTTCCAGGCTACAAAAGCCTGTCCCCTTTATGCAAAATGTTTAAACCAGGACCATCTCTCTGGATTTTTGAAAGCCCAAAGAGAAATGCTAAATAATATCATCAAGATATATAATGACTGAGCATGAAGATGGAACTGCCAAACCAGATAAATCAGTGTAGTAAGCATGTGATATTTGTATCTGAGATTAGTAGCTCCATCATTATCACCTCAAAGGCACAACTCTCGGCTTAACCATTTGGGTGGCTCCTCATGGACGCATAACCTTAATAGCACTGACATCATAAGATGACCCGAACATAGACATCCCATAAAACTTATAGAGTCTTACAAAAGTAATTAAAAAACTGAGACATAGCAAAAGCTTATGTAGAATGAACCCTCAGCTCAGATGAAAAAGGTTTGCTAAATTTTGGCTAGCCATACTAGGTGCTTTGAGTAAGCCATTTGACAAAGCCAGTTTGGATACTTTAGCACCCAACTTCTTTTTGGAGAAGGGTATAAAAAGCTGGAAATATTTCCTACTATACTTAGTTCTATCAATTTAAAATCTAAGCTGCCTGTTAACATACATGTAATGTAGTAAGTGTTCACCTTTGTTTGAATAATTGGGGGAAAATGCAGGAAGATTAACAGTCTGGTTTGCTTAGTCTTCTCTTTTACCCTGTCCATAAATGAAGGATTAGTTTTCAAGGACACTTTCTTTACTGAATACCAGATAAAGGGGATTTATACATAAAGCCTGTAACTCTGAAATTCCCCTTGTTGACTGATGGCCACCAGAAAAAAAAAAGAGCTTGCCAGGATACAAACTTAAGATCTGCTGTAGTAGCTGGTTCAAAAGGGGGCAATTATTTCAACACAAAGGACGAAAGTGATTCTTCATAAAAGGTGCTGCCTGCAAACTTTGTATATTTGTATTTTGTGCAACATAGAGTCTAACATCTGAGATTACTGAATCCTGAGCATCTACTGCAGCACCTTCATGTGCAGGGTGGCATAGGGCATAGTCAGAATGAATGTCATCATTAGTCCCAGAGTTTTGAAGCAAGGACAGGTAAGAATCTTGCTAGCATTTAGTATGACAGATACTTCGAACTAAAAGGATAGTATTCAGTCCATTAGAAGATATAGCCAGAAATTAACAGTATCTACACTGCAGCTGATAAATGTGGTAGATGGGACATAGTCAGTTATGACTTTGCAAGGTTCATGGTATAGAATCACAGGATCATAAGAGGTTATTAGGCTAACGTCCCTGGAGCCTTTTTAAGCCTAGCCATTCATGCCCCAATTTTGCCAATTGTCAATGATCACAGGCTAGAATGGCTTTGGTATATGCCTGTGCTTTAGGGCATCTACAACTTGCCCCGTCCATAAGGGTCCAAGGCAACAAGCCAGGGGTGAATTTGTGATTTTCCATCCCTAGTCTTGTAATCCCCGAACAGTGAAATATTTAGATTAGAGAATCTCTAGTGACAATTAAAGCCTGAACAAACTATCATCTAGAAAACAGCCATTTAGATCTGAAATCTTGACTCCTTTGCTGTCTCTCATGAGCTAATACAATCAGCATATATTTGTAAACACCGAAAGCTAATATGAGACTGAATGGAAACATTCAGAATTGACAATTACCTGGAACTATAAATACCTCCTTTACTCCCTGGTGATCTGATATGGAGGTAAGAAGTTTGCATGTTCATAGAGTGTATCCATTTTTCTTCTGGCAGACTTGACAGGACTAACTGTACTGTGACTATGTGAAAGTTTTCTTTGGGAATAAAAGTGTTTATGCCACACAGATACAAAATTGGTCTAACCCCTTTGTCTTTCTGGGTACCAAAAAAAAAAAAACTTGGAATAAAACCATCTTGAGTGTCTCTTTTAACATTTTTGCATGAAGGTTGCGCATGTCACTTCTTATGGTGCTTTTTTTTATGGAGTGGGATGTCTGCCAAGGAGAAAAGAAGGTGGGACAGGATGAATCTGGAAATAATTGTCCATATCCACTTGTCTGTTGTGATGGACCTCCATGCAGACAGATGGAGGAACAGACAACCCTCAACTGCCTCCACAGGGAGACAGTAAAGTAAGGTCTCAAAGACTGCTGCTGTTCACTTTTAAGTATACCAACAAAGCAACAAACACAGGCACAACCTTCAGATATCAAAGCTTTAATAATAAAATGCAGGTTAAAACAGCAAAGCTTTTGCGTAGGAGTACTCTTTATCAGTGCTACAGCCACTTTTAAGTATATTACTGCTTCTTGAAATTTGGTAAGAACTTTTGCTTTTAGGCATGCAACCACTGGAAGTTGCCTTCGTTACCGGGTTTTGACCCAGCCTCTTGGAGGGTTGCTATATAATGCGCTTGAATAACATCTGGTAATGGCTCCTCTGCATCATGAAAATGTGCATTGAGGTGTGTCAAGTTTTACACACAAAACTTTGAGAGTCTTGCCATCTTTCTACATTAGGCATGCCTTAACACCTCTGGAGCAAAGATACATAGACCTGAAAAAGGTGACTAAACAAAGGTTACCATGATGTCCCTGGCGAAGTCTATTACACAGATCTAAACACATTACTTTTAAGTAAAGCTGGCTCCCATAGCTTTAATAGTACTTTCTGTGACATTACATAGAATGCATATCATAAACTTTGTCACACTGCAGGAGCATTCCCAAGCCACTCTGATGGCATCCTTCAGGATGTCAACTGAAGGAGATACAATCTAGGAAGAATGCTGAGCAAGCCTGCAAGACTTTTGTAGCCTCCTCTTTGAGCAGGATAGTGGGGTACTGAGCCACCCTCCATCAGCTTTCTCAAACTTTGAGTCATTGAGAGGATGCAGGGGAGTCAACATTCTTCTCATCATCCACACCTGCAGTAAGATATGTCACAGGGGAAGTCTAAGGAAGGGGAGGAGACTCTCTTTAGTGCAGTTCTCATGATGGAAGGCTCTGAAGGGGTTGCAGCCTCTTTCTAATTTGCTGCTGATTAATAGTTTGCAGTGTCAAGGAGAAGGCTTTTCCAGCAAAATGAGTACTAACATTAAAGCTTAATTTACCATGGTGAAGACACAAACACTGAAAGTTTTCCTGATGTTGATAGACATAGCACCAGAAAGCCCAGTGCCAGGCAAGTTGGGCCTCACACTGACACAACCAGGGCTAGTGTTGATGTCAGTGCCAAGAAGCCAACACCTGGAAATGGCAGTAGTGCTTAGAATGCAAAACCTGGCAACCTAGCACCAATAGAAATGGCATCAACAAGAGCAACACAAAGAAGCAATCTGGAATTTATGAACCCTTAGCTATACAGAACAGATGCTTGAAATCAACACAGTACTATTCAGAATCCATATGGGCACTAATGTCAAATCAACACTGATGGGGTCACAACTAAGACTCTCCGGAATAGAATCATCTGAAGAAACTGTGAAACTGGTGAGAAAAGAAGAGGTGACTCTGGTAAATGTAAAAATAAAATGTCAAAGACTCCTTGGCTCCCATACATGGAGCAGATGACGGGGCATCAAAAAGGCTCACCAAATCTTTCATCAGGGTCTCTGCCAACCTGTTATAACTGTTATAGCATGGGTAGGACATGAAGAAACTCTGGATGCAAGTGGTTTTGAGCTCTTTGAGGCAGGGGAAACACCCATGCCCAACTTTACAATCGCAAAAGTCAGTTTCACTGATTCTGATAAGGTATCTGACACCTTTATAGTAATCTTTTGGATTGGTTCATTCACAGTGAGTGGAGAAGTTGAAAATACATGGCTATTAGAAAGACTGACCTTTGCCTTTTAATAGGAGGATGACAAACCTGATTCAGACCTCAATGACACTGCGTGGGAAAACAGAGGATGAAGATAGCAGTCACTTTAGATTGTTCAATTAGATGAAATTTAAGATCTTGCTTTCTGCTTTTCAAAACAGATTCAGCATATTTTTTTTCAGATTTGGTATCTGTAAATATTACCAATGAAACAAGCCTTCCAAAGTCACAAATATAGAGGGCCTGCATAGGTCCAAACAGAAGGAAATGATTTCTGACTGGAAATTTGGAGACAAAAGAGAAAAAAAAATCTCATAAGCTTAAATGGAGATAAAGGCAAGGCAGAGAAATAAATTTGAATGATTATACCTCACAATTTAAGAAAAAGTCCTAACAAAAGTTAAAATAAAGCAGCCTCTTGCCATTGGTCACTGATCTTGAGCACAGCAACAAAAATCTGGAGAGGCTTGGAATCTCAATGCATTACAGGCTACAAAGTGAGTGTCTAGTAGCCTGGAAAGATTTTGCTCACACAATGGAACTAATGTTTACAGCCTTAGTCCATCAGTTATTGAGAATGGACTTTCTCTTTTCAGAGCAATGATTCTGCATTTCAGGGACAACTGTCCTTTGCATCTATAAGTTGTCTGCTGAAACTGTGGTCTAACACAGTCAGGAGAGTGTTCTGTAGTGCTACAAAAGAATAACTTGTAATGCAATCCAATGTACACACACACACACACACACACACACATATATATATATATATATATATATATATATATATATATATATATATATATATAGGGTCTAAATTAAAATCTTGAAGTCTGACAATATCGAATACGATATTGTCAACACGAGAATACTGAAAGCGCACTACAGTGAACGTTTAAACGGAAAATCTCTGTAGGGGGAGATTTCTGTTTACTTCAATGTAGTGCGCTCTTGGAGTTGGTATATTTAAGTAGAGGGGTGTGGGGGGTGCAGGGAGGGCTTGCCCCTATCTACACACTATTTAGTTTTTTTTTTTAAATTTTGTATTTTTTTTTGTTTCGATGGTTTAAGACTTCGGTCACTAAAGTTCGATCTTTAGTGATTCGAAGTTTTAAACCTTTGAGATTATAATATAGACCCATATATATATATATATATATATATATATATATATATATATATATATATATATATATATATATGTATATATGTATATATATATATATATATATATATATATATATATATATATATATATATATATATATTGCACAACGTCGATCATGTTGCTATCACAGCATCCATATAGAGGTTGTATTATGTGCCATCGTTCATGAACATTCCTTATTTTGGCAGTAACAAATACTTCTAATGTATACATAACATCCCTGTAGAGGTGGTATTATGTGCCATCAGTACCCAATACTTCCAATGTGTACATAATATCCATATAGAGGTAGCACTATGTGCCATCATTCATGAACACTCCCTATTTTGGCAATGCAATAACCAATCCTTCTGATGTATACACACAGACACATACAAATATTCATACATATTATACAAAGTAGATCATGCTACTGTCACATCATCCATACAGAGGTGGTACTATGTGCTATCATTCATAACACTCCCTATTTTGGTAGTAACCAACACTTAAGTGACTGTAGTCAAGGACTTTAAAGCCAAATGAAATGCAAATAAGCACTAATATCCCAGAATGGGTAAAAACAGCAGAATATTTCTATATATTTCTGAGCAGTGCAGCACACTAGCCCAGCACCCATGATCCACAATACATATCACTACTCAATGTGTGTCATATGCAGCAATTCTATATCCATATGCTAGGACACATGGTACACACTGTACCATTCAGGACTAAGGTATACAGTCATGTGGTGTTATGTTGTTTGCCTTAACTGAAAGGTAAAGTCTCTAGTGGATCTATATTATACTCTCTGTAAGGCATACAACTCTCTGTGTTGTACACTTCACCTAATTCTTTTGGCTCACTTCTGCATACCTAAATTGCTACAGAAATATAGGGTGTACAGGAATGTAGGATTTATAGGCTACTATACTATACACTCTAACTAATCTAAAAAATGTATCCTGAAGCACCTAACTCTACTACAGAAATGCAATATGCTGTGTGCCATAAATCATCTTTTAGCTCATGCTAAAACCATTCTTCCACCAAAAGACTTTAAAAAATTATGCTGCATTATGATACATACAATTATGTCACTGTACATACTTACCTAACAATAAACCTCTCTATAAAAAGGAAATTGTGCTGTTTATAAAACAACAAAACACAATGATGCTGAATAACTGGCTTACACTTGCACAACTCATCCCTGGTAGTGCTATCTACCCCAATCCAGGTCTATCGTATACATCTTTGACATTTCTCTAACTTCACTGTCAAGAAGACTAAAAATAAGTGACCTTAAAACACAAAATACTACAAATTAAATTGAACTCTACATGCTTGAATTGGATTCTATAAACCAGACATATTCGCTATAAAACAGACATGGTTAAAATGTCCTGCACTGCATGAACACATCTCACCTCATGGATTTAGTAGGTGTAGACCAGACAGAATGACAAAAATAACTGGAGGTATTATTTTACAATTTTATATTACCTGAAAATAAAAACAATTACTATAATAGCAAAATTTGATAAACCAAAGTACTATTAACCACTGCAGAATTTTAATAAGAACTAAAATAAAAACCCTTCGATAAAAAGCTGGCAAAACAAATCATGAATCAAAAACAATTGAAATGCCAACCAACACAGCAAAATATAAAACTTTAATAAGTGCTTTCATGGAACTATCCACTTCATCAGACCATAAAATCAAATGAAAATACACAGCTTATATATAACATCAATTAAAATCAAATTAAAACAATTAATGTTCTATAGTCCTATCTCGCCTTCATTCTTACACATGGGTTTGGAGCCGATCCTCGGCTCCAACTCAGCCTTTTTACAAGCTCAAAGTCTTCTAGTTGGCTCGTGGCTAGGTAGGTATCCCACACACACACACACACACACACACACACACACACACACACACACACACACACACACATGCACCTAGTTCTGATACGGTTGATATTAGTGGTCGTAGGTGCCTTTCTGTGTAGTTAAGACTGTGTGTGCATTTTTTTTTCAATTTAGATAAGTTTCTCTCTTATATTAAAATAAATAGCTTTTGCTTGGGAGTTTTCCGCTTATTGGTATTTGCATTTGTACTTGTATTTGCATTCAGAATGGGGTTTTTTTACCTTTGTTCTCTTTATTTGAATTATTAAACATTATATTTCTTCTCTAGTGTGTGAGAGACTCGAATTGTCTTCTGTACCTTTCCTTCTAGGTCAGTTTTAGTTAGAGGACCTAGATTTTCTCCCTTTTTCCTCTACCAGGGCTAGGCCCGTTAAGTTAGAGGACCTAGTCCTCGTGGTTGTGTCTTTGTTGGTACTTTATAGGCTAGGTCTGTTTAAGTTAGAGGACCTAGTCCTCCCACTTTCCCTTTCTTCTCTGTGTGTCTGACTGCAATCTTCTGTGAAATGTCTAAGGAGGTCAAGGATCATAAGCCATCTGGCTTTAAAAAGTGTGTGAAATGCTCACAGAAGATGTCTATAACGGATGGCCACAGTAACTGCGTATACTGTCTTGGGGCCATCCACTTACAGGAAACATGCCTATTTTGTCACTCATTTAGTGCCAGGGTATTGCAGGAGAGGAAAAATAAACTCATATTAAAAGGTCTCCTTAAGCCATCTTTCAAGGAAGATCTGGCTAGCTCTTCCTCCTCTGCTAAGTCTCATGGATCTAAAAAGGAAAAATCCAAATCTTCTAAGAGGCCTTCCCTGGCACCGGCTGGTGCATCGGAGCCGCCTCTCAAAATTTACAAATCTGACAAACCTGTTGTCTCCTCAGCTCCACTGAGTTCTGAGCTGATCAAGGGTTCTACTACTACTACTGTTGCTACAGTGTCGGCACTAGGTAGTTCGGAGCCGACCACTGATAGTAGACATCGGATCAGATAGTAGTCTACAGATCCTTTACCTGTCTCCCCTACATTAAGGTCACCCACATTGCAGAGATCCTGTTCTCCCACACTGTCTTCCAGATCTTCCAGGAGCTTATCGGAAGAAGATGTGGAGAGAGTAGTGCTGAGACTCCTGAAGTCATCTGCCTTACCTAAAACGTTGTTGGCTCCAACCAAGTTGGTTCTGGGGCCAGTGGAGTCTGTTACCCCTTCTGTGATTCCTCCTCTGAGCCGTGCTGGTCTTTTGAAGCCGGCTTGTTCAGTACGTCTGGTGGAACCCTCGGTTCCAGCTCCCCCTGAGGTTGTTTTGAAGCAGAGTTCTGCTCCGACACACCCGGTGCTGTCTGTGGTGTCTAGAAGCTGAAGCTCCCTGGTCAGCCCCATCAGGGACGCCTGGAACCAAGCCTCTTCAGTTCCGAGCCTTCCTCTCAGCACGTTGGCTAGGGTGAACTCGGACCCTACATCTATCTTGGAGCTGATGGCTCTGGAACCAATGGCATCCTTGGTCTCCTCAGAGCCAAGGAGATCTTTGGAGCTAGAGAGGTCGGTATTCGAGATGATGAGGAGTGTGTTGTCCCAATCATCAGATCCTACCAGGGGTACCGACACTCTCCCCCCTAGGGCACCAACTTCTGTCTCAGTACTTACTCCCTCTCTGGACAGCGGAGACCCGTACCCTCAGGAGCCACTGGCTAGTGGCCCCCATTCTTCCAAGACCTCCCCAGAATATCCTTCCAAGGAGCCCCCACTGAAGAGAACATGCAAGAGGAAGCATGTAGACTCCCAGGACGAGTCTCTTACCTTGGACACCGACCTCGAGGAGTCAGAAGGGTCCCCTAAGTTGTCCTCTGATTATGTCTCCTTTGTAGACATCCTGGAGATCCTTAAGCAGAGGTGCGGCTGACCCACTGTCACCCCTACTGATGAGGAGTCGGTGTAGCTGAAGGCTTTCGGGTTTCAACCTTCAGCCTCTTGGGTGTCTTCACCTTTCGATGAACTGTTAGAGCTCATTTGTTGGAAGGTGTGAGATACTCCTGATGCCGTGGAGCCAGTCCACAGGAGACCAAATAAATTTCTATCAGCTCCCAAGGAGAAGGAATATTTCTCAAAGGGTGTTCCCGTAGATGCCATGGTGGTGGCGGCAGCCACTAAGAAGGAGCTAGCGGAGACGGCTTCTGTCCAGCTGCCGAATAAAGAATCTTGAATGATGGACAGATATGGGAAGCGTATCTTTTCGTCAGTGGCATTTACTCTTAGATCGCTGAACTACCTTACACACTTCACGAGGTTTCAGAGAGATCTCCTTAAGGAGTTAGGAGAGACTCTACAAAGTACATCCACTGAGGGAGTCCCTGATAAGGTGTCTGCCCAGTTGTCCACCTTGAACTCTACTGTAAACCTGTCCATGAGGCTCATCTCTTATGCAGCCGATGGAGCGAGCAGAGCAGTGGGTTCAGGAATTTCCCTAAGGTGTCATTCCTGGATGCGCTTGTGTAATTTTGCGTTACCGTTCAAGTCTACCTTTACCAACACCCCCTTCGGCGGTTCTTCCTTGTTTGGACCTAAGGTAAAGGACACACTCACCCGGTGCGAGCAACAAGGGAAAACACTCTCTGCCGTGGGAGTACATTTTACAGTCCCCTCTAGACCATACCCTAAGGGTCAGAGAGGTGGTAAAATGTGGTTCAAGAAGTCCCAGAGGTTTTTTCAGGATGCACAGGGTGACTCCTTCTTCAGAGGCAGAGGAGGAGGAGGAAATGGTAGATGTTGCCCTAGAGGCAGGGGCGGACCACAAAACCAGGGAGGCCGTGATTCGTTTACGGGGCCGGCCCTACCAGTTCTCCTGATGTGGGGCCCGACTGTGCTTCTCTGGAGTTGGTCGAGGGTCGCATTTCTTTGTATCCGGAAGCCTGGCTAAGTATCACTCAAGACAGATGGGTGCAAAGAATTATCAGAACCTTCAAACCACAATAGCTCACAGCACCAAATCAGGTGAGACAAAGGAGCTGTAAATAAATGCCAAACTTTATCGGTAACGGTTAAGTGCTTTCTTCTCCTTCAGAGACTTCATCAGAACAAACTTCATTACAAACCCAGCCCTTAAATAACCTTACTTAATGATGTCACATGAATCACTTAATTACACCTTAAAAACACACTACATAATTTATCAAAAAATAAGTAAATAAATGAATAAAACTCACTCATAGTGTATTTGACTAACATTATAAAACAATTAAAACATTAAAACACATCTCATATTTAATTTAATTGTGCATTATAGGACACTTCAAACAATCTAGCCCATAATATGTTTTAACTTTAAAATACATGCAATATTACCTGCCTCATTTAATCCAGGGAATTGGGTGGCATCCAACCTTAACTGACATCTCAATTCACTTGCATCCAAGTGTAAGTCTACTATTTTACCCTGAGGGTCCTTTACTATATGATCAATAGCCAAAAACTTAAATGAGCATGTCCCATTGTCTTTAATATGTCTAAATAAAGCATTAGTAATTTTTCTTTTCTTTATCATTAAGTAAGGGTATTTAAGGGCTGGGTTTGTAAGGCTTGTTCTGATGAAGTCTCTTGAAGGAGAAGAAAGCGCTTAACCGTTACCAATAAAGTTTGGCATTTATTTGCAACTCCTTTGTCTCACCTAATTTGGTGCTGTGAGCTGTTGTGGTTTGAAGGTTCTGAAGTTTCAATTTGTGGTAGTATTAGATTGACTATGACCCAATGGATTATATGGCTACCAATGGTGAGGTATTGGATTTACTACAGAAAATTAACCAGCAGTTGGCAAAGCATACCGAGCAAATACAGAATTTAATGAATGAAGAAAAATGTGCCACCAGTGGGGGCAAATATCTTCTGAAGTCTGGGGCTCCCTTTAACCCAGCCCACCCAGACAGGCCAAGGAAATTTGGGAGTAGAAGACAACCGAGAGATTGGTGTGGAAGGTTCCCCACAAGGAAATGGAAGAATGGCAAGTACAAACCCCAGCCAGAATGGGGAAGTTAATGACACTTGGAAAAATAATTGTTTTAACTTAAAAAAAATAGGCGTGGATGGTGCTATTTCAGATTCTAGGCAGACTATTTCCTTAGCTGAGAAGTTAAAAATCTTTGAAAATGATTTGTTGGCATATAAAAAATTGCAAATGGAAAATTCCTATTTAGAAAGAAATATAGAATTGGAACATGTGCCCAGGGGTCTGCGTTTGTGGAGATATCCCAATGGGGCTGATAAAAATGAAGACTTCCTTAATGATTTACATTCTTTGTTTGATCAAACTGGCCTAGATATGATGCGTTTAATGATAAAATATAACAACCAGGCTTTGGCAATCCATTGTGGGAACTTGGATTTGCTAAACAAAGCCATATTGACTGATTGTGAGTACAACAAATTTCAAGGTAGCTACTTTGAAGTTAATGAAAGTGTGGAAAATATTTGCAGTACAATATTTTTGCGAAAGCAAAATAAACTGAAAAGAGATATTCAAGAATATGCCCTTAACAAGGTTTATCCATTTTCATTGGGTAACCAAATGTCAGTCAGGAGCGAGATGTCAGTGTGCCGGTGACAAGAAACCAGAGATTGCAAAAGCAATGGTGTCTGGGGTCTGTTAATCAAGCAGATTTTTCCGAGGGGATAAGGCATTCGGAAAGGCTTCGGGGGAAGAACCAGTATTCCCAGTTTTCCAACACCAGGTCTGATGAATATTCGAGACAAGGGGCAAGGCCTAAGAAGAGTAGGAATTGACTTTGGCAGTTTCCCGGTCGTATGGTGAACAGAAAACGTAATGGCAAAGTGTGTACTTTGTGTGGAACTTTGGTTAACAACAATGTAACAAGTTTTTTTGTTGACCATGAGACTGAGACTTGTGAAACAGGTGTTGTGTATTCTAATATTTTTAGCAGCTTGAATACTGAAGCAGTGCTTGACAAAGCATCTTTTAGCACTGATACGAAAGTTCAAAACACCTGTTTTAATTTCAATTTAACTTTGGATATATCGCAAGGACAATGTGCGAACAATTTGCAATGTCTAACACCTGAAACTGATGAAAATGCTGAAAGAAATTTAGACTGTATTATTGACATGATGAATGAAAATATGGTTAGTGTATATGATGTTAATTTAATTCATTTCATGGAATCAAATGTTGATAAGGGGAATGTTTGGGTAAATTTCCATGACAGTTTATTTGGTTCATCAAATGTCAATACTACTGGCAATGAAAATATGAATAGTTGCTTGCATTTTAGTGTTTTACCTGAAGGTGAAAAGGGCAATGATTTTGAGTGTGTTAAACACTTAAATAATGACAGAATGATTTGCCCATTTGCAGGTCAAAACATTAACACTGTATTTACACCATTACATGAAGGTTTGGTTGCTCTTTCTGGGGCGGAAATGGTTGATGGTATTAATTTAAATGTGGAAAATGAGACTGTTTCTAATGGTTTAGTGGATGATTTTAACTTTTTAAGAAATTCTAATGATAAAACTGACGGCCCATTACTAAATGTAAACAATGAAAGAAGTGATACGGCTGCACTGGGTGAAATGTGTAAAATAGTCAATAACAGTAACAATGATTTAAAATATATACAATTATTCCACTAAAGTGGTACAAACAGCACATGCTGACTTTTTGGCCAAGGGATTTACCTTTGTGCCTGCAAGAAGGGGAAATATTGTAAATGCTTTAATTGATTTAAAATGTTTTACCCGTAAATTGAACCTTAAAGTATGGTTTGGTAAAGGGGGAAATGAATTAAATGTGAATGGAAATGACAATGAAAGTGTTTTATTAAGAAAACCAAGCACTTTTAATCCCCCTTTGAATAATTCTATTCGGGTTTATGAAAGAATGTGTGAAAAACAAATAAGGCAGCACTTTAAACAGTCCCATGGGGAGAATTACTGTAATTTAAACAGTGGTGAATTAGCCTTATTAAATGATTTTGTTAAAGACAAAACAGTGCGCATAATGAAACCCAACAAAGGGAGTGGACTGGTTTTAATGAATAGGGTAGAATATTTAAACAAAATGAATGTACTGCTTATGGATAGCACATATGAGGAAAGCTCCTTAAATGAGATACACATTGCTTATAGAAAGATAGACCTAGCGTTGGATGATATGTTGTTTCAAGGTCAAATTAGCCTTGATGAATATAATTATATAAAAAATGACTATCCCATGATTCCGAATATTTTTGGAATACTGAAGATCCACAAGGGCCTTACAAATTTATGTATTAGGCCTATTGTGGATGGTAATAAATCAAAAACTTGCTATATGAGCAAGTATATTGATCATTGTCTACAGGAAGGCTTACAAATATTTGAATACATTACAAAGGATATGTGGCATTTCTTAAAGAAACTGAATGAAATAAAATGGGAGCCTGGGTTGATTATGGTGACTGTGGATGTTGTTAATTTGTTTAGTATTACACCACATTTTGAAGGTATAATATGGTTGGAGGTGCAGTTAGCAAAAACTAGAATGTATGACCAGCACACCATTAATAAGATCATTGCCCTGATTGAATTGGTTTTAAACAATAATTATATAGATTTTGAAGGGCAATATTTCAAACAAGCCACTGGGGTAGCCATGGGGGCTGCCTGTGCTCCCATATTTGCAAATTTGGTAATGTCATACTGGGAACAGGAATTTTTAATGAAAAGTAGTTTTTGGACAAACATTTTACATTATACTAGATTCCTGGATGATTTTTTTTGTTGTGGAGGGGTAGTCAACAAGAATTAGATGATTTGTTTTGTTATATTAACAACACAGTGGAGTTCTTAAAATGTACCTATTGTTTTAGTGAAGAACAAATCACTTATTTAGACACAGAGTTGAATGCTGACAAGATTAATGGTCTCCTATATTCCAAGATATATAGAAAGCCAACTTTTCAAATTCCTATTTAGAATTTAATAGTTGGCATCCTTTACATCACAAAAGAGCACTTATTAAAGGCCAACTGGTAAGGGCTGCCAGGATGGTTAGTCATGATGAGCATTTTCATGATGAAATCAGCTTTATAGTCAACATGTTTGTTAAAAGGGGCTATCCCCTGGATTTGTTGGAAGAATTATTCAAGGAAGTGATAGGTAAAAGGTATAAAGGTATTTATATACCAATTTTGGGAGGGCCTTATAGGCCGCAGAGTGAACTGGTTGTTAATAACAGATTTAGGGGAAATGAAGCAGGATTCAGGCTTATAACTACTTTTAACCTGGATTCTGGGGGTATTACCCAGGCGGTTGTTAACAACTGGGAAATCCTGGGTTTTGACCTGAATGTAGGGACAAAAGTTGGAAAGTGTCCCCCTAGTATTGTATATAGGAAGGATAGGTCCCTCAAAAACATGTTTGAGTATAATGAAAATGCTCATGGCCTTTCAAATACACCTAAAGGTAATACAAAATATGGAAAGTGCAATTATTGCTGCCACATTTTTGAAACAGGAGAGCAGTTTTAAATGAATAAAAACAATTCTATCTCTATAAAAGGACACTATAATTGTAGTAGTGTTAATGTGGTTTATTTGGCTAAATGTCAAAAATGCTTGGCATTTTATGTAGGAAAGACTTCCAGAACATTTAAGACACGTATCAGTCAACATCTTTATGACATAAAGAAAAGAAAAATTACTAATGCTTTATTTAGACATATTAAAGACAATGGGACAAACTCATTTAAGTTTTTGGCTGTGATCATATAGTAAAGGACCCTCAGGGTAAAATAGTAGACTTACACTTGGATGCAAGTGAATTGAGATGTCAGTTAAGGTTGGATGCCACCCAATTCCCTGGATTAAATGAGGCAGTTAATATTGCATGTATTTTAAAGTTAAAACATATTATGGGCTAGATGGTTTGAAGTGTCCTATACGGCACAATTAAATTAAATATGAGATGTGTTTTAATGTTTTAAATGTTTTATAATGTTAGTCAAATACAACATGAGTGAGTTTTATTCATTTATTTACTTATTTTTTGATAAATTATGTAGTATGTCTTTAAGGTGTAATTAAGTGATTCATGTGACATCATTAAGTAAGGGTATTTAAGAGCTGGGTTTGTAATGAAGTTTGTTCTGATGAAGGAGAAGAAAGCGCTTAACCATTACCAATAAAGTTTGGCATTTATTTGCAACTCCTTTGTCTCACCTGATTTGGTGCTGTGAGCTGCTGTGGTTTGAAGGTTCTGAAGTTTCAATTTGTGGTGGTGCAAAGAATTATCACCAGAGGTTATTCCATACTCTTTCCTCTGCCTCCTCATGTTCCCAAGAGGATCCTGGATGTTCCACCCAATCACAGGGATCAAGCAACTGTGGAGGTTAATAAGCTGCTGGCTAAAAGAGTCATCCAAACCGTCCCCACAGACCAAATAGGATTCGCAACTTACTCCAGATTCTTTTTGGTGCCAAAACGTACAGGGGGCTGGAGGCCCAACTTGGACCTCAGTAAATTAAACAAATCCGTAAAGAAGGACAAGTTCCAGATGGTGACACTGCAGTCTATACTCCCGTTACTAGAGAAAGACATTTGGATGTGCTCAAAAGACCTCCAAGATGCTTACTACCACATAAAAATGGACAGGGTGTGGAGGAGTCATCTACGCTTCTGGCTGGGAGCCAGTCACTACCAGTTTCGTGCTCTACCCTTTGGTCTCACCACAGCCCCCAGGGTGTTCACCAAGTGTATGGCAGTAGTGACAGCTCAACTGAGAAGTCGAGGTTTCCAGGTGTTTCCGTATCTGGACGACTGGCTCCTAACCGCCCCCACCAGGCATCTACTTCTTCAGACCAGGGACATTACTATTCAACTTTGTGCCCAGTTGGGGATTACTATCAATTGGGAAATAATCTGCCTTATTGCCCTCTCAATTTGTGATTTTTATAAGCGCAGAAATAGACACAGTAGCCATATTGGCTCGTCTTCCAGTAGAAAGGGCACAGAATCTGGTTCTTCAAATTCACTGTCTTCTCCCCCTCCAAAAAGTCAAGGTCAAGACTGTTCTGAAGCTTCTAGGGAC
The DNA here is from genome assembly GCF_019279795.1 of Protopterus annectens. Lineage (NCBI taxonomy): Eukaryota > Metazoa > Chordata > Ceratodontiformes > Protopteridae > Protopterus > Protopterus annectens. Next base: position 510,369,576 of record NC_056730.1, on the reverse strand, counting down.
CATGGGTTCTACCATACTACTAGTGCCGCTAGCTAGACTACACATGCATATTCTTCAGTGGCTCCTGTCGTCCCAGTGGTCCTTTCAACAACTACACTTAACTCATCACATTCTGCTGACAGACTCTTGCAAGAAGGACCTCATTTGGTGGATTCAACCAAAACAGTTAACCATGGGCACTCCATTTGTCCCTTGCCAACTTGTTGCCACTGTGACCACGGATGCCTCACAGATGAGGGGGGGCATTATCTAGGCAGGACTGTCCATGGATCATGGGGCTCACCTGCATATTAATGTTCTAGGAGATGAGGGCGGTGCTCCTGGTGTTACAAGCACTTCACAACCTTCTTCCTCTTGGGACAATTGCAATACAATCAGACAAAATATCGGTAGTATGGTATATCAACAAACAAGGCAGAACCAGATCATACCCACTCTGTCGAGAGGCCATTCTAGTTTGGAAATGGGTGATATCTTTCCAGCACTTTCTGGTGGCGACGTACATCCCAGGAACAATCAACGTGATAGCCGATAAACTCAGCCGGACAATTCTGATGCCTCATGAGTGGTCTCTGAAGCAGCAAATAGTGGAGCAGATTTTCCACAGATGGGGACAGCCTTGCTGCGATCTCTTTGCCAGCCCAATCAACGCCAAATGCAGCAGCTATTTCTCCCTCATCCCCCCCTCTGGGGGAGTCACCGAGAGACACACTTGTTCACGATTGGCCTCTGGGTCTTCTTTATGCTTTCCCTCCCTTTCCTCTCATATCCAAGCTGATTCAGAATGCGAAACAGCTGGGAGGCAAACTGATCCTCATTACTCCTTACTGGCCTCGACAGGTTTGGTTCCCCTTTCTCGGACCTCATCTCCTAGACAATCCATGGATTCTGGACCCAGTACCAGATCTCTTGACACACGTCAGGTTCGCTTCACCCCACCTTACACATCCTCAATTTGACAGCTTGGCTGCTCTAGTCCCATCCCTAGTCAGGCTTCATGACTTCTCACCCTGTGTGACTCATATCCTTACCTCTCATAAACCCTCCACTAGGAAATTATATTCCAGTAAATGGAGGAGGTTCTCTATCTGGGCTGAGAAAAAAAATGTTGACCCTGCAGACATCTGCAGCAGCTGGAAAGGCCACAGAAGTGCCTCACAAATAGGATTACTGGCCTCAAACAAATGCCCTACACTGACCGCCTCAAAAAACTCCAGCTTTACTCGGTAGCATATAGCCTACTCCAAGGTGATCCATGCCTAACATATAAAGCTATGTCAAATCCAGAGCTGTTGGACATGCTACACCTAAAGAAATCCCAATCCCTCCGAGCTACATGCTCTAGGAACCTAAACCTTGTCACCAC